>NC_056731.1:696643498-696943498 GCF_019279795.1 Protopterus annectens | reverse complement strand
TATATGGAAGTTCGAACACACCCTGTACAGTCCAGAGGTATACACATATTCCCTTAGTGTACCACATGTGAACCAGGCCTGACAATATAGATGTAGACAGTCATGTAGATGGGTATAACACATAATGACTGGTATACATTTGGCACCATAGGTGTTAGATTCACACACTCCTGTCTGGCCTGACACATAATAACTGCTGTTACATGGGTGCCATGGACACATACTACCCACTAGATATTGACATATATCTGTAAAGCATCTCGCTGCTCTGTCTGCCATACATGACATTTAAGGGAGGTCTGGCAGCAGTACATCTGGAAAGTATCTGCACATGACATCCCACTGGTTAAGTACACTAAGCTGCTAGGCATGTAACAATGCACTGTGCAGGCTACAAGCAAACTGACTCAACACTTGCCTACATCTCGTATGGGGGAATGCACATGTACCTGCATATATAGCAGGCTCAACAGTCATGTCACAGCACAGGGTAAGATACACCTGTGTGACAGTGCATAACCACAACCAACGTGAACACAGCTACAGCCACACATGGTAAGCTAGCATAATATTACAGTATATCTGTTCTACACCATCCTCATATGTGCCACTCACAGAATGTCCCTACATATACTGGGCTGATACACAGTTTGGTCTGATGGCTGTCTGTGGTATTGGGACATGTCTGTGTATGGCTCTACAACTATGTATGGCAAAATGGTACCATACAGTGTGGCAGCATGTAACATCTGATAGAAGGGGAGCTAGGACAATGACAGCTACCACAGACTGTACACAGGCTAAAGTACATATTAACAATACACACTGCTGACATTCACCATCACTACATAGACCTCAGTACTGTTCAAACATCCACAGACTGTCCAGCTTATGTCATGAAATATAACCCCTACTGTACATGACATGTATAGCAATCTGATATATCACTGGCTTGTTATCAGATATGGTGACACTATTTATGGTGTACAGCACATATGCACCACTTCATGCACGCCATATGTACAAATGTTGACAATGGTGTGGCTGACAGCACACGCACAGGGCCAGTATAGACATGTTGCTGTGATAACCTTGTATATTTTCCATTGTAACAGTGTTTGTTGCAACATATGTCCTATGAGGGATATGAAGTCAGTAACTGTCACGGCCTTCAACATCTACAGACTGCAATCCTCACACTACCGTCTGCATTCCACAGAGAGATGCACTGTGGCTAACACATGTAACCACAGGCACAACACTGCCCAGTCTGCAGATGACCCTGCAGATGGGGATTCCTCATATACATGGAACCGACATGGCAGGTATTACTACATGTACGACAGGCATATCCAGACAAACACTGTTAAACCAACATTACTCCAAATGCAGTATAGCAGCACTTACAGTCTGTAGTCAGGTCAGGCACACCCTCCTCCTGTTTGTTGCCCTCTTTTCACAGTGTATGTTGTTAGAGGTAAACCCCAATCCATCTGAGATGCTGTTTGCCAAACAACAGGTCTAGTTCCTGCTCACAGTGACTGAAAAGGCCCAACACCACCATGATGTTCCTAGGTATTGGAGCGTGTTTCCATGCAATTGGCTATGGGATTGTTACCACAGCTGTTCCACATGCAATCAGCTAAGGGAGGGCTGCAGTTCATGAACAGCCCATCAGCTGATCATGAGCATCATGTAAAATACACATGCTGCTGCCTAAGCAAGGCAGGTGCAGGTCTCCACATCCACCAGAGAGGGAGTGGGGGAGACAGACAAAGGCAGGGAGGGGTGGGAGTGTAAAGCTAAAGCATGTTTGTGCCACACACCTACCAGCACAGGGTATCAATCCCCCGACAACTATGTAGTGTTATCACAGTTTGATGCTGTTATTGGATGCACCACATGGGTTACCTGATGTGGAGCACTCAGAACATATATGTGAGGGTGAGTGACATCTGCAACAGGGATACAGTAGATATATGGTAAGTGTCATACACATGCCTGTCTGCATGAACAGGTGCCAGCATCAAAACAGGCACACTCACACAAGGACGCACACACACTGACACACTTGGCAGGGCCAGGAGTGCAACTCATCACTAGTGGGATTGCCACAACACATCAATGTGCAGGTATCACATGCACCACACTGGTCATACGGAGGCCGTATGGGCAAAGAGTATGAGGAGATGTCAGACATCAGACAGCATGCTTCAGTACACCCTGGGGGATTGTAGCGAGTGTGGATGTGGACATATGCACCATACAACACACTCACACACATGAACACACAGGGTGCCAGTTCTGACATACATGGGTGCATGTCTGCATGGGTGTGTGGTGGTCAACTGTGCCAGCAGGCTGTACAAGGGTAGGTGATAGGTATACCTTGGCATCAGGCCACATGACAATGGTCTGCATTGTGGCTCAGTCCTGTAGTTACTGCATTTGCCCAAACAGGTGTGTATTGCATCCCCTATCCAGTCACCTGGGTGACTATTGTGTGTGGCCAATGCTGTACACCACATGCCATGTATGTGTTCCTTAGTCCATGACATGGATGGTGTCTGGGATGTGCACACCTCCCACATGCATGTACAGTGACATGTGGAACTGTACCTGGGGTGTCTGGCCCATGTTGTGAACACAGATTATCATCAGATGTGCCAGTCTTGCCCACCTGTGGCAGGAACTGGTAATGGGCAGCAGGTTTACCCTTCACCTACATTGATGGCATGCCAACAGCATTCCCTGATGTCAGTGTCATCTGTCCATACAGGACATGTTGTCAGGCATGGTATGTCCATTGTAAGTCACATGTGAAGGCACCACAGGTGGTGCAGATGTCCATTGCGGAACATGGCAGAGGTGCACTGTCTACATGCATGTGCATATTGGACAGATGGGCAGGGTGACATGCCCTCTGTTGCCCTCTGCTATCACTGCATAGCTACTGTAAGTGGCCAATATGCAGTGTACTACCCACATATTGGCTGCTACCTAGGCATGTGTGTTCATATGACACATGGATTGTGTGTGTGCTCAGGGTAATAGTGGGGTTGCTAACTTGGATTGGCTGGCCTTGATGTCACATGTAAGGGTATGGCTTTGCAGCCCAGCCTCCCAGATAATTTACATCTGTTACCCCTGTATGGTTGACGTGATATATAGTAGGGCCACCATAAAAGAAATTAGCAAAACCCCCCTACACATTGCCCACAGTTGTCACACACACTCACCTCTACACAGGATACGAGTTACAAACACACACACCTGTCATGTCTGGGAGAAGAACCCCTACCTAACTACCTTATTACACTACAGTGCTACGCAGTTATAGTACATGCCATGGACATTACTGGAGTACTATTTCCCCAAATGTGTATTTCACAGTGAATGACATCAGGAGGATTACCAAAGTTGGGCATTTCAACTGTACTGCAAGTGACTAGCCTAAAATGCATTGCTCCCTACACAGACAGTGAGACACACACAAAACATCCACAACTGATATGTGTGAGTATAGAACCCATGACCAAGGTCTATATCACACTACAGCATGGAGCTGCTATGGGATGCATCACAGGGATTGCTAGAGACATCTGTCCCCAAAAATGTATTTCATATTGAATGACATCAGCAGGTTTACCAAAGTAGGGCATTTCAACTGTACTGCAAGTGACTAGCCTAAAATGCATTGCTCTCTACACAGACACACACAAAACATCCACAACTGACATGTGTGGGTATAGAACCCCTGACTGCAGTTTATTTCACACTACAGAATAAAGCTGTTATAGGCCACACCACTGGGATTACTAAAGACCTTTCTCCCCAAAGGTTTACTTTACAATCAATGACACCAGCAGGATTGGCAATGTAGGGCATTTGAAATATACTGTGAGTGAGTAGACAATGATGCATTGCTCCATACACAGAACATTGCAACAGACACAAAACATCCAGAACTGCTATGGGTGGAGATGGAACCCTGCCACAGTTCTAAATCACACTACTGCAGTACACAGTTACAGGATGCCCTACAGAGATTACTGGGCTATGACTTTCCCAGAGTTGTATTTCCAGTTGAGTGACATCAGCAGCCTTGCCAATGTCGAGTATGTGTATTGTACAGGTTGTGAGTGGCCTAAAAAGCATTGCTCTCTATTCAGTCAGACACACACACACATTCACACACCAACACACACAGTTGCCAGGTCTTGGAGTTAGAACATCTACCTCACTACATTATCACACTACAGCAGTACACAGTTACAAGATGCGCTACGGAGATTACTGGGCTGTGATTTCCCCAGAGGTGTATTTCTAGGTGCGTGACATCTGCAGTCTTGCCAATGTTGTGTATATGAACTGTTCTGAGTGTGAGTAGCCTAGAAAGCATTTCTCTCTGCACAGGCAGAGACCGAGACACACACACATACACACACTCACACAGTTGCCAAGTCTGGGGTTAGGACTACTACATAACTAGTTTATCAGTACAACAGTACACAGTTGTGGGATGCGCCATGGGGATTACTGAGCTACAGCTCCCCCAAAGGTGTATTTCACATTGGATGACCTCAGCAGGCTTGTCATGATACTGCTATGGGGAGGGCGGTGTGTGCATGGGCCATAACCCATTCTTGTAAGGATTTACATGCCACATGCAGGCACACACGGGGTTATATGCCACAGGTACATGTATACAGCTACTATGTGTCAACTTCCTTGTACAGTCATGTTGCACAGCTGGCACGTGCAACATGCCGTCATGCTGACCGATACTGGTGGCTAGTATCTGCAGTGACTGACACCTGCACCTCATGTGTTTGGGGCCCTTTGGCTGTGTGCTGGGTAGGACAGGCCCAGATGGCTCCTTGTCATGGTCACCCTCTTCAACACATCTATGTCTGTCTACCTTTGGCTTATTATAGTGTGTTGTCCTTACATATATGTCTGTATTCCTATCCACTGTGTGTACAAGGCAGGAGTGGTGCATGCTGACATGTGTCTGCACTGAGAACTGTAACTGCCAGCTATGTCTGGGCCACTGTTGTTTGCTGACATGGCCTTCTTGTGTTTGTGTGTGAGCATGCCCAGTATGGGCTTTCAGTATCTTGTTGACTGACATTGCCTTCATTCCTCTGTGTGAGCATGCCCAGTATGGCCATCTATATTGCATGTGTGGATCAAGTCCAGGTGGTTTGTACTGCAGTGCTGACCTTTGTCTTGTACACCAACAGGTAGCATACTGTGTCTGCAGGGTATACATCAGTCATTTGGCATTGACTGTTGCTACATTTCTGCATAGCAGGGGGGACACCAAACTGTTTCTACATTTCTACACAGTAGCGAGGGCACACCTGACTGTTTCTATAAGTGTGCATAGGATGGCGGAGCACACCTTACACTTTTACACAGTTGCTAGGGTTGCTAGGACTGTACTGGTATGTCAGGTACACCATTTCAGCCTGTAGTCTTACCTATTGTGCTGGCTAGAGGCATACCAGTGTACTAAAGATCGTAGCTTTCACTACCTGCATATTAGTTTCTGACTTCCTAGCCTTCACAACTTACATCCAACTGGCTGGCCTGCTGTAGTCTGTCTATGTAGGGCTGGGGTAGGAGTTACCCATGGGGCTCATTCAGAGGCCGTAGTACAGCATTTGTTGTGTTTGTCTACACCTATCCTGCTGGCTGTGACTGTTGTTGGGTATGCCCCCCCCCAACTGGAATGTGTGATTCACTTACCTTGTGGGTGTCCCAGTATTGAGAGTGTTGATGCAGGGCTGCCTATGTCAGATGCACATAGTACACTCCCTATACATGGTTGAGCACAGGCAGTGTCATGTTTCACATCCCTTTTACTGTATGTGCGAGTCGGAGAAAGGTATCATTCCCTGGGTCCCTACTGTGTCAGTGCATGTGCTATGCATTGCCTCTTTGCCAAGGCCAGGGCATACTGGGCACGCCTCCTTCTGCCTACTGGGGCAGGCTCAGGTTGTTCCTCCTCCAAGTCACTCTGCACCTGTGCAGGCCTTGGCACTGGTGGGGGGCTGTGTGGCCCTGCCCCATGCTGTTCCTGCTGCAGCTGTTTCCGCAGGATCATATTGTGTAGCATGGCACATACAAGGACAATTTGGGTACATGTAGTTGGTGAGTACTGCAAGGCTCCACTGGATGTGTCCAGGCACGGAACCGTGACTTGAGCATTCCAAACAAATGCTCTATTATGATTCGTGTTTGTGCGTGTGCATCATTATGGAGTTCCTTTTCAGGTGTGTGTGCATTTTTGAAGGGTGTCATCAACCATGGCTCCAGTGCCAATCCAGCATACCTCACTAGGTGACTGTGTGGGATGTCCCCATTTACAAATGTCTGGTACAGCTGCATCAGATGCCAGATGTGGGAATTGTGACAGCTTCCAGGGCAGCCAGCACACACATTCATTATTATGCCCTGGGCATCACACATGACCTGACAGTTGATGGAGAGGAATCCCTTGCGGTTGATGTAGACACTACCCCGCTCACGTGGTGGTGCTTTAATGCATATGTGCATGCAGTCTATTGCACCCACTACTTCAGGGTATTCTTCTATTTAGTGGAGGAGATGTATGCTGCTGGCCAAACCTCATAGGTGATGGGGAAATATACGTGCTCACTGACATGTGCTGACATGACATCCAGGAACTGGTGGATTACTCTGGATGCTGATGCCTGTGAAATCCCCATTATATCTCCAAATGGCCTTTGGAAGATACCTGTAGCTATTATTCTTAGGCCTACACATACCTTGGTATTCACTGGGATGAGTTCCCCTCTGTTACTTCTGTGTGTGAGGTGTGGCCGGCACAGCTCAACAATTTGCTGTAGGAGGTCCCAGTCCACCCTATAGTGCTCCACTATCTCCAGCTCATGCATCCCTTGGTAGGTTACCCTGGGTCTGTACACTCTTCTCTGTCTCCTCACTGTGGGTTGCTCAGCAGCATCCACATCCTCACCACCCTCAGCCTCTTGCACATGCTGGTTTATGATAGCAAAAGCAGCCCCTAACATTTTTTCTTTTGCTTTCGTTTTGTAAAATTTCCCCATCTGTATACACTGGTGGTGCAGAGGTTTTGGGAAAAACAAGGGGGAAATGTGTTTGCATAGTTTATAGTGGTGTACTGGGCTGAGCTGGTCTGCTGCCTGTGTAATTGGCTGAGTCTGATGCATTTCACCTGTCAGGTAAGCTGGTTCTCCTTGATTACCTTCCTACTGCTGCTTTCCCTTCCCATTGCCTCCCTGTTTAAGCCCGTGTGTGCACCGCACAAACAGAGTGCTCATATGTGCACAGAGCTGCTTTTTCTTGGTTTAACTCCCTTTTTCTTCCTGTAAAACCTGGTGCGTGGTGCGCACACCTGCTTACACTTTGTAAAGTTTGCTAGGCAGGTTTAGACACACCCCTAGCTTAGCTGTGCTAACCTAGGAGCAATCCCGAGCCACAGGTCTCTAATCCGCTTACAGTATACCTGACACACGCACCCATGATGTCACCTATATCCTAGTCTTGCACCCACCTATTTATACTCTTACACTCTTGGGACCTGCCTCACACCCTGGGAAAATCTGGACTTCACTAACCTTTCCCTCATTTGCATAGGATTGCCTGCTAATGCATGGTTACATGTCCCACACTGAGCGTCCCCCAATAGCAACCACTACTCACTGGCCAGGTTGTCTTTTGCCTGCCATTGACTTGCATGGCAGAATACTGATTTTTGTTAGAATGCTCATTTTCAGTTTATTCTCTTATTTTCCCCCAATTGTGTTTGCGCACTGCTGCCTTATGCTTAAACAGCCGAGATCGGTGAAAAAAAAAAGTTGTTTTATTTATTTTTAAACAGTTTGCAATGTCAATGGCCTTCTACATGGCCATTGGCATGCTTCCTCAATAATATGCAGCCTTTATTTGGAGCTGTCATAGCTCCATTTTGGAATTTGCAGAAATGTACTCGGTTACTAACCGAGTACATTTCTGCAGATTGCACTTGTCTTGCACGGACTATTCCTGGATTGAAATATCACCTCATTTGCATGGATTTATCCAGCAAATTAGGTGATTTGCATACCAGGGTTTAGTCTGTGCGAGATTAATGCTGGAGCTCTCGTGCACTCCCTGCCGGCTGTTCCTGGATCGCACGGCAGACATATTGCCTGCATGAGCTACTGCACTCATCTTGCACTCTGTGCAGGCTTTTGAGAATGCGGGGGTTTGTTTTTTTCTTTCTTTTTTTTTTGAAATACATAGTTTTGTCTGTACTTTATATCCAGGTCATGGGTAAAAAGGGACTTTGGACCAGCCCACCTACATTTTTGACAAATGAAATATAAAAACAAATAAATTAATAAATAAATGTTTTAGGATTATGCAGCTCAACATGGGGTATTAGGTAGATAAATTTACTACGGAATAAGAACATTAACCAACTGCAGAGCTTACACTCAGTGTATTTGTGTATGCGGTACTGCGCATTGTGCTGCATCACACAATCTCGCACCATGAATATTAATGATACATGGCGCACATAGGGAAAGTTTTGCGGCTTGCCCAGTGTTACTGGCAGTGAAACCTGTATAGTGAATGTTCATTGCTCCAGGGCAAAGGACAAGCATGCATTTTCTGCAAGATATGAAGTATGAAACAGAAATGTATATGTCATGATATATTGACTGCAATTTTCAGTGATTTCACAGTAAACCACCCATTTTACAAGGAACAGGCCAAATACATGATCCAAGCATCTGGACATTCAGCAAAACTGCAAAACCTTGGACAGTTTGCCTTTTGTGTTTTAATTTCTGTTTTTTTTTCCAGTGCTTGCATGCTGTGCCACTTGGCATAAACATATCCAGCTATGCTCAGCTGGTTTTGATGAAGACACGTGTCAAAAATAGAGAGCTATGCATGGGACAATTTGTTTTTTTTGTGGGACAGGTGTCCATTTTCTTTGAGAGAGACAGGAATGCTGGGGAAGGGCTATAGGAATGTCTGAGTGAAGTAAGTTGGACAGGTGTGGAAGCAATTGCAGACAGACAAGACAAACAAAACAAGAGACAGGGATGATAAAGGACACATGAGGTGAGTGAACACCATGGATGGGGAGAGAGATGGAAAATCTCTGTCCTATGCACATCAAGGTGGTTGACAGTAAGAATCTATCCTTCACCCAGTGGACTGTCATCACTATCACCTCACTGCACCACTGGCTCCAGTGTCAGACATTTGGTCCTTCTCTGCACTAAGATGGAGAGCAGGTGCTCCATCCAGCATAGGTGTGCACCAACAGTGCAGTGCACAATCCTACTCACCATCCTTGGCAGTTCATCACAGGTGATAAACTCACCCCTCTGCCACTGTGCTCAGAGGGAGCCACAGGTCTGTCCTCAGGGCAGAACTAACTGAGGGGCTGGGTAGTGCAGGGGCAGCAGAGGGGTTGCTATCAGGTACTGCACTAGATGTGCTGGGCAGCAGTGCTGTATCCAGTGGAGTGGGGGCAGCTGTATCTCATGGGACAGTCCTACCCTGTTGTGCTGTGAGAAAGACAAAAAGTAAAAAAGTAAACACAAACACACACAAAAAAATAATACCCCCACCAAAAAAAAAGGAAAAAAAAAGAGACAAAAGGGTTGGAGTGAGAGAAAAAAGGGAGAACATTAGTAACTTCATATGTGACATACGAAGCATCGATACAGTTATCATACTCTATTCTGTTACCTGTACTTTTAACATTACAAACTCCTAACAAATACCTTTGTTTACTGTTCAGACTACCCAGCCTTTAACTTGTGCACAATATACTACAGATTGCAGCAAGCAGTCCTTGATGTGTGCATACATTGCACATATGTGTGATCCAAACATACTGATTATAGTTTACATCAAGACAGTGGTGACACTGCTTTACAGTTCTCATGTTACATTGCAATATTGATGAAATATTAACATATTTAATATATTTGGGAAGTGTGGATTTTGAAGACACAACCTATGACTACTTTGTAATAATGAACTGTTGTTTTGTCCTCTAGAGTAATGTATTCCTACTTACCTATTACAGTTAAGAAATGAATGCTCAATTTGATACAACTATATAAATAACAAATAAATGTTTTGTAACCTTAATGATGAAAGTACCCCACTGTTGTGATGCATACATACTACATGTGTCTCACATCCATGCCAATCTAGCGACATGGGTTTGCACATTCATTGCCCAGTCTGTGATAGCTGCATAAAAAACAGAACACAACAGAATACCATTAAGCATATGAATCCTGACTATATCCAGATTTTAGCTCTGATAAGTAGTCTCTGTAAGTGATACACATCTTTGGGGTGTCCCCAGTCATTAATTCCTCAATCCAACAGTTGAGGGAATCCCTCTCCCTCACCCTGAGGTCTCTGTAGTGATTCCTACATTGTTCACCAGTGCAGGGGATACCTGTAGCACTGGTCAGAGCCTGGCTTAGACTATTCCATGTCTCTGCCTTGTAATCTGAGCCACAATAGTCCTTCTGCAACAGCCTGGGCCCATGTTCATTGATTAGGAGTCCAAGAAGCACTTTGGACTCCTGGACACACCATCTTTGAGTACAGAATCTCAGTATCTCTCCAGGAATGCCAGCAATGCCTATAACAGATCAAGACCAATGGAAAATAATGTTTTTCCACCAATTGCCGGTATCATGCTTACTGGGAGTGCGCACCTTCAGGATTTGCAACATTTGAAACTGTTGCACAGCACTTAACATCACGCAAACATGTTAGGCAAGAGTGTGTGCTGCAGGGAAATGTGTTTGTGCAATGGCCAATAGTATTAATTGAATGCATTCAGTGTATGTTTTTGGCTATCTGTGTCCTGTCTGCTACATGGGTGGTCCATTTGTGCAGTTTGTGCACTGCTGCTTTACGCCCAAATGAAATGCACAAAGCCAAAGCTGTTCATGCTAAGCAGTGCATCTCACAAACAGTAGCCCCCCCCCAAAAAGTATAAAAATGGAGAATTAGTTGAAATGCAGAAAATCAGTCTATGACATACACAGTAGAAATTGTTAGTACACATGAGTGATAACTACATAGGTCTGCATCCCAATTCCCACTGCAATACACTGTCACAAAACAGAAGGAGATACTTATCTACCTTTGCCCCACAAACACCTTTGCAGGAAATACATGATGTAATTCCTCAAGCAACCAACTTCAACTGTATGTACACTGATATCAAGGCACAACCTGATATTTGTAAATGTATTCTGTGTAATATATTTGGATGTGGTGCACTTACTGGTCACACAGCCTGCTATGATTATTCCTTACAAATATATAGCTGTGTTCTACTTTCTGTGTTTCTTGGTCATGCATCAGTTATCTGACCAGTACTCAGAGACATGCAGTGTATAAGGCAGTCTATATCATTTAGCTTAAAATGTGTGAGGATATTCACTGAGGACAATATGGTATGCAGTCACCATGAAATTAATGAAGCTTGAATGCCACAAACAAGCATATACTGCTGTTTCAATGGTGGGGAGTAAAGATGGGTTCCTGTCATGGAACATGCAAGGGTATAATGTTCTTTCAAGGGAGGGTGGACTCAGGCTGAGCTACTGTTATGGCACAAACAAGGATATGTTGCTCTTGTTACTCTCCTTGTTTTGCATCCTGCCAGTTTTGATCTTGTGAAGGTGGTTAAGCCGGAAACTGTTATGTGTCTCATTATTTTCAAACTTCTATGTTATGATTTCCCATTTCAAACATATGTTGCTTAACTGAAGGCATGCAGTGATCATCATTACTTTAGGGAGGTATCAATCTGTGAATCTTTGAAGCCTGAGGCCTACTACTTGCTAATGGACACATAGAAGTCAAATAAGTCTCTGCTGTCACATGTGACATTAATTTCTGCACAAATCTCACACGTTGTAGTTGCTTGCTGTACCAAGTGATGAACTACAAAGACATGTCATAATATTATTATATAATACAGTACATGTTCAGGACTTACCTTGTAAATGCAGCAGTTGAGACAGTGTTAGATCAGGGCTGACTGTGATGCATGCAGTACATAGCCAATACATGGGGAGGCAAAGGCTCTGGCTCTGAGTTGAGGTCATCAGAGGTCACAGGGCTCCTGTATCGTGTCCCTGTCCACCCTGTACCACTCTACAATGTCCATGTTGTCATGTATGTTATGATAAGTTAATTGTAGACTAAAAACTCTTCTCTTTCTTTGCCTATGACTATTGGCAGCAGCAGCATTGCCTGCAGCCTGTAGCCTGTAGCACATGCAAAAGGAGCTAAGCAGCAGCAGAACTCCTAGCATTCTGTCTGTGTAGACTTTCTGCATCTGTACTCCACTACTTCGCTTTATAACTTTGTGAATAGCAAAACCAAAATGGTTGATTAACATGCAATCCAGCTGCTTATGCTGTAATTAGCATCTCTGAAACACAGCCTACACAGATTCAGTCCATTAATAATCTACTCAATTATAAAAAGGCAAATGTGTAGCTAGCCAGAATGATGGTGAGGATACTTGCTACATGTTCAGCAAAGCAAACCATTTTCCAGGCTATCTTTATAGGGGAGTATTGAACTCCAGCAGGTATGCTGTCATTTCATTTTTTGCCTGCATAATGTGTATGCTGGAATATATTAATGAATAATGTGAAGCAAAGCCTTTTACACTGTTATCCGTATGCATTAGTTAGAAGTGTACTGATGGCATGGCCATGCTTGTCAAACAATTTTAGAGGTACAAATGATTGACAATAGATGAAAATAGTAAGCTGTGTGATACATATGTACACATGTTTCAGGGACAGGTCCTTTGAATGCCTGTTTAGCATTTCAAAAGTGTTTTATTAGCAAAATGGTTCCTGAGCCTGTTCTTTACTGGGTGGGGGAAGGAAAGAAAAGTTACTGTTATGTCACAAACTAGAATCAACTGTTCTTTTCAGGGGTGTGGCACAGTTGAGTTACTGCTATGGCACATACAAGGATACCTTGCCCTTGCTACTTTCATTGTTTTGCATCCTGCCTGTTGTTAGTATTTCACATATGTTGTATGTGTTATGTTTTTGCAGTGGGTACTACTGACTCTCTAACTTAACTGTTTTATCTGGCAGCATTTACTTTGTAGTTATGTGATAGTTATGTGTATTATCATTCTGTTGTGTTTTAGGACCAAAAATGTCATTGAGGAAAAGACAGCCTCAGTGAGACAGAAAACATCATAATAGTGGGCGCATTATGACAACATGGCATTTTCCTTCTTGCTCAGGGTCGTCCGATATGCCAGAGAGGCTGAGGATATGGCAGAAAATTGTTGATAACATAAATGCTGTTTATGAACAGGTGTTTCACAGGGCCCCTGACTTGCTCAAATTTGCACAGAGGAGTGCAGCTGCTGTCACCCAAGACCAACGGGTAACCAGAGGGGGGTCTGCTGCAGACCCACCTCTCACCTCCAGTGTGGAATTCTTTGAGAATCTTCTAACAAAGGCCAACTCACAGCAGAGTGTCCCACAATATGTCCTTGATGTGGGTTCAACTCCTATTCAGTCTCAGGAAGAGGTTTATTGTAGGTGTTGTTATATGACCAATATTCAGGACTGCTATATGGTAAAACAATTTAAATAAAAGTTACTTATGTGTCAGTTGTGTTTTTTGAGGGGGATTGAATATTAGTATAGCGATAAGCTCAGTATGGAGTTGCCAACCATGTACTTATTAAAGTAAAATGTCTTGCTGATTGAAAGGAGTACATCTAGTACTTCCTATCTTACTATTTAATGTGATGATGTTGGCCTTATGGAATCCAGCACCATAGGCCTCCTGCAGGTGGTAAGCCAAATCAAGTTATTTCAGTACTGCAGATCAATTTCTAGTAATCTAATATGTCATTTTAGGCCTATTGTGTATATTAGGTTACTGTCTGTAATAGTGGTAGCATTGTTAGTATTTTAGCATATATTACACCATAGTAGTGCAGGTGTACCTTCGTTGAAGGTTGTGCATCAGGGCCGGCAACTCGGCACATAAAAATCTACTGCCAATCATTAGCGGACCAGAGTTCTGCTGTGGCGACCCCTAACTGGGAAAAGCAGAAAGACACAACAACAACAACACCATAGTAGTGCAGGTATTAATGTATGCTTGTTTCTCCATTTTTATCACAGGTGATCATTACAGTGGGAATGTGGGCCCTGTGCCACCTGATGTCAGTGTCTCATTAGACACTGATGATGATGGTGGTGAAACTGAGGCACAGTCAGGAGTGCACAGGTTGAATCTGACACAGAGGTTGACATACAGCCACCCACTTCTTTTTTCCTGGACACAGCCAGTAGGCCTACAGCTACTGAACCTACAGATATAGTACAGGTGGAAGGTGATTACATTGAGCAGGGAAGTGTGGCTACTGCGGCTTCAGTTCCTGTTGAATTTGGCCATTGTCAAAGTGTTGGTGAGGTGTCAAGCAGGAGGGTTGATATGGGTGCTTGGAGGGAGCCTGCTGTCCCTCCTCCACCTGCTGCAGGTGTCTCTTCCTGCATCACTCAATGTTTGTTTAGGGTCATCATGGAGGCACAGGTATGTTCAGAAAGCTGCTCTAGACAAATGCTCAGGGATGTGGATGTGGCACAATCTGATATGTTTAACTGCCTCCACTGTGTCGCCAATTCCCTGAATCAGATGAATGACATGTTGGAATGAGGTGGTGTCTGTGATGGACTGAGGAGTGTCTGTACTGGAACGAGAAATGGCTGTGATGGAACATCAGCTCGGACAGGAACAACATCCTTGCGGGTGTAAGTCAGCCACAGAATCTGCTGTCAGCCAATGTGGCCATTCCCAATCACACTTCCATAGTGGCAGTACTTCTGCTGGTTCACTGGGGGAGTGTGCTGTCCACACTCGGATGTTGCAGGCCATGGAGTCGTGGTGATGGTCATTCTCATGGAGGGAGCACATCCAGAAGACATCGGTCACACTCAGGTAGCAGCTTTCCATCTGACCTTGAGTGTGGAGGTGCCAGTGCAACTATTGGCAGAGCCAGTTCCTGTGGTCAGCGGTCACAACGATGAACTGCTACCTGTTCCACACATGACTCATACCTGTACAACACACCAAGATGTAGAGTTAGCACTGAACTTGGTGTTCATGCAGACTTTCACACACCGCTTTCACATGGAGGACCCAGATAGACACACACCCAGCCTGTCTGCTGCACTTTCTCCCTCACACACACTCACTGACATTTTGTGTCAGCCTAGGCCTCCTGCTCACCCTGTGGAAGTGATGATAGCTGTGCCAAATCCCTGTTTTCTCTTTTTTGGATTCAGGGATACAAAAGCTTTGTGTTTGATGTACATGGTGCATAGCTACATTAGTACCTAGTCTATCTGCATTTGTGTTGTTGAACTAATAATTGTACCTGTAAGTTGTATCTGCCTTGGCAAATGTTACAGTGGATAGCATCATCATGACATTACTTTCTATTATATTCTGTTGTAAGGGTTGTGAAGTCAGGAACTGCAATTTGTGTCATTACTTTATAACCTTTCTCTTTATTCTTTTCCAGTACATATGTATGGTGCATATAATAAGACAAGCCATCACATGCAGATATCAGGATTGTATGACAGCACTGTAGTCAAACTCATCAGAGCAGTAATACAGTATAATGCTATCTTTTGCAGGAACCTCACCAGATACATGCAGCAGCTGGACAGACCACAGGGCTTTCTCATGAAGATAACACAGGGTTGAAGGCTTAGTGTGTCTGTTATTCTGAAAGTGTCTTACGTCTGGTTTAAGCACTTGTGTTCCAGACCACTTACTTCACACTAGGAAGATTTGTTGTCTACTTTGTTGTTGGAGTATTCTACTGGATTGCTACTTTATTTAAAATGTGTGTTCTTCTGTTGTGAATGGGATTTTCTGCACTTCGGATTTCTAGGACTTCTGCATTTTATAACATAGGCTTGATTTAGGCTTTCTGAATCTAGACTGTTTGGTGTCAATGGAGCACTAAAACCAGCCCTCTTACATTAAGAAGGCCCCCTGCTCCTATATGGCAGAACTGTGCATCCAAGAACCCATCTGACTTGGGGATTGCTGGAATATGGCTCACTGTTGGCCTTTCCCTTGTTTTACTGGTTTAAAATAGTTTAGCTTTGCTTGTATTCCAGCATTCTATTTTGTGATGTTTGCATTCAGTTTACCATAGCTGCTCAGAGCTTACACTGCTGCTCTGTGAGCAACTCAGGTGTGCATTGTTAAACACTGACACATTTTTGTAAGCCTAGTCCTCCATAGAATAGACAGATTTTGTTAGTCTAACACCAAAACCTGGTCCATCTAGCCCACTCCCCACTAGTTACTACAGTATATACTTTCTATAATGGATGGACAGTTTCCCACCATGTCTCCATGCAGCCTGATGGACATGGGGATCCTGAGGCAAATGAGAAATTGCCTCATCTATATTGTCAACCAGTTATTGCTAAAACAAACTAGTACAACATGCGAGAGCTGTATCTATACTATGAAATTGAAATCAATTCTCTCACATAACAAACCATATATCAAACATGTCAGCACACACAATTCGTCTGTTGTAAATAATCTCACAATGTATAAACTCACATGTGGGAGGTACCCCCTAGAAACCTAACTAAAGATCAGAGACCTGCCAGGCACAAACCTACTGCACACAGTGCAGACTCAACAGAATCAACTACACATAATAATACACACATCAGTGTCTCAGCCAATAAGCCCCTCAGGCAAAACACCTCAAAACCAAATGTCTTGCTCATAAGTGACTCCATAATGAGACACACAGATGGCTAACTCACCAGACTGGACAAGGAGAAGGCCACAGTCAACTTCCTGACAGGTGTCAGGGTCTGTCAGATCACACACACATACTCAAGTCTCTCAACAAGTCCCATTATGACTCTGTCATAGTCCATGTTGCAGTGAATGAATGGAGATGTACCTTACTGTACTATATGAAGGTGCTTGCCTCCCCCATAGTGGCCTTTTTAGGCAATGTCAGAAGTAAAGTCCCAAAGTAAAAGGATCCACCACAGACAAACTGAATGTGATGCTGCTTAATGCATGGAGTGTAAATCATAAACTGCACTCACTGGAAGAACTTTTTACCTTGGTAGATGCCCATGGTTCAAGGCCGCAGAAAGTACCATGGCCATGCAGGGGTACAATGCTTTCCACAGGTTCACACATCAAAATGGGCATGAAAGAACCAAAGGTGGAGGTGTATACATCTTTATTAAAGACAAATACACCGCAAGCTTGGACAAAGAATATAACTCTGTAGCACAACTCTACGTCCAACTAACTGTATGTAAAACCTTCTTCCACATCATTTATAGCTACAGGTCCTCCACCCTGAACCACAAGGACCACTCTGTCTATGTAGACGTAATTGAGCCACTCACTAGACAGCCAAACACCTTGGTCATGTGTGATTTCAACTCTCCTTCCATTGATTTGGAGTGATTTGGAGTCATATGTGTGCACAAAAGCACTCACCCTAAGGTTCCTGGACTTTGTTAATACACATGCTGTATAAGAGATAGTCTGTACCCCCACAAGGGGCTTGAATATCCCAGACTTAGTACTGACCAGCACAGTGGTTGTATGCATTAACCTCTGTATTTTGGCCCTCCTGGTCAGGTCAGATCACAATGCAGTCTCATTCACATTCACAATCATACCAGACACCCCCTGAAGAGCAGAAAGGATGAAACATTTCTCCAAGGCAAACTAGAGCTCCTAACTGATGCCATAAAGAGTAACAAACCCCCTACTACCACTGTCAACAATGACTGCTATACAAAGGTGTACACAAATGGCCTGTAATAACAGGTATACAAATGTATAGAGGTGGCTGAATGTGAATGGATCAAAACAAGTTCCTCACAGAAAACAAGCCACCCTAGTGGGCAGCAAGCATATATAGGTTATATAACAAGTGGAAGAAAGTAATGTCTAAGAACAAGAGGGAAATGACTCTGCAGAAGAAGGACACCTTCCACAGCTTGAACAGGGAAATTAGCTATTTTGAGAAGTCCTCTAAAGCCACGTACAAGCATAAAGTAGCATCTCTAGTTAAAGATGATCAAGTGGCATTCTTTAGCTATGTCACACATCTAAAACTGAAGGCTCAGCTTTGTGATCAACTAATTGTGGATGGTACCACTCATACTGACCCTGAGGACATCGCCAACTGCTACTAGACAGTTTGGGGCAAACCTCCCCTGTCCCCATCAGACATACTCCAAAGCATACCTGTCACTGGTCCTCTATCTAGTAACTTCCTATGAACCTAAGGTGATGTATGCCTGGGCTCCAGGGCAGTGTCTGATCCTGGCCTAGTGGGGACGGTTGACTATGCAATAATCTGATGTATCTAATTACATCAGCATTGTCCATTGAGCATATGGTGATAACAGTGTCCCTATGCTGGTATAAAAGGATCTTTGTAATGTTAAGTAACATCTGTCATTCATACATGATTATAGTGAGAACAGAACCCCTACCTAAGTACAAAAACTACAGAACACAATACTATACGCAAGCACCACAACACATTTATGACTTTCACCTCTCTGCAGGTTAACTTAAAGTGGATGACATCAGCAGGCCATGTGGGAGACAAGAGGTGGGAGAGCTGTATGAAATGGATGTGTAGGCTTGTGCAAGTTTTAAAAGACCAGCAAGTCATGCCATTGGATAAATAACTGCAAGATAGCATAGCATATCTACTTTGTTGAATAGAGAAGTACGCATACTTGACTGCAGTGAGAACAGATCCCCTACCTAAGTATATAAACTACATAACTCAGTACTTTATGCAAATGCCACAGTACAAGACTGACTTTTATATGATTGCAGGTGAACTTATGGTAGATGACATTAGCAAACCATGTTGGGGACAACAGGTTGTGAAGCCTGCATAGGCACATAGATTCATAGGTACAAATGAGGCCAGTAGCCTAACTGTACAGTGTGTGCTAGGTGTGTAGAAGACTAGCAAGTACCCTTACTGAGCATAGTTGGATGTTTGAGTTTAGCAAAGCAAGGTTGCCAGCACCACTGACTGGCCCTGTCCATGAGGCAGAACACAGCTTTATACATTTTGTAGTGTGATTGATACATGTGTGTAAAAAATACTGAGCCCCCAGGGTTTCGTTGCTTGGGGGGTGGACAACACATGCATGTATTGTGAATATATAATGTATACTGAGAATGTGCCCTGAAAAACTGATCATATGTACAGAATATTAGCTGAATTTGGACTGTTACCTCCAGAGAGAGAGGTGACAACAAAGTAATCATGTTGTATAGCCAATGGGACAAAATCAAGTGTGTCAGGTAGATGTGTGCGACATGGAGAGCTATTTTATATATATATATATATATATATATATATATATATATATATATATATATATATATATATATATATATATATATAAAACAATTTTTTTTTCTTGAGACAGGTGCCCTAATGTTTTATTTCTTTTGAAGAGAGAGAGGAATGTTGGGAAAGGGACATAGGTGTGTCTGAGGCAGTAATTTAACAAGGTGAGGAAGAAATTCCTGACAGACAGGACATTTAAGACAAAAGACAGGGACAGTGAAGAACACAAGAGGTGGGTGAACACGATGATTGGGTTAAGAGTGTGGACCTTGCAAACCCATAGATGCCAAGCTGGGTGACAGTGAGAATTAAGTCCTCACCCACTGGACTGTCATCACTGTCACCTCACTGCATCGATGGCTGCCGTGTCTGATATCTGTATCTCCTTGTATTATTCAGTATAATGATGGAGAGAAGTGCATCTACAGTGCAGCACACAATCCTATGCACCATCCTTGGCAGTTTTCTTGGGTGATAAAATCACCCAGTCTGCCACTGCCCTGGAGGGAACCACAGGCCTATCCTCTAGAGCAGAAGTACCTCAGGAGCTAGGTAGTGCATGGCCAATACAAGGGGTGTTACCAGGTTGTGGCTGAGACATACTGGGCCTCGGTGCCATAGCCAGTGGAGTGGTGACAGGTGGATCAGGTGGGCCAGGCCATTCCTGCTGTGCTGTGTGGAAAAGAAAAAAAACAACAAAAGAGAAAATAAAGGTTGGGGTTAGAGATTGCACAAGTTGTCTTATTTACTTGTTTAGACTGATGAGGGTGGTCTTCCATTTTTGGGTTCTTGCTTTTGTATTTGTAGACAGCAACTTCTTTTGCTTACTGTATAACCTAGTAATGACAGACATATGTTTGTCCAGGAAAACATAACAGTGTCCCACAGGCTGCTGTAAAAGGCTCACTATAAAGACCAGCAACAGGTCACACACAAACTCCCCATCCCTATTTGACTGCAGTGAGAATAGAACACTTACCTACTTAAGTACACACACTACAAAACACAGTACTAGAACACTTACCTACTTAAGT
The DNA here is from genome assembly GCF_019279795.1 of Protopterus annectens. Classification (NCBI taxonomy): domain Eukaryota; kingdom Metazoa; phylum Chordata; order Ceratodontiformes; family Protopteridae; genus Protopterus; species Protopterus annectens. Next base: position 696,922,960 of record NC_056731.1, on the reverse strand, counting down.
ACACACATTACAAAACACGGTACTTAACAAAAGTGCCACAGCTTAACTATGGCTTTGTCAGACAACACTTTATAGATGATAACATCAGAAGTGTCTGTTGAGGATAAGGTAACAGTGTCCCACAGGCTGCTGTAAAAGGTTCATTGTAAAGTCCAGCAACAGCTCACACATATACAAACAACCCCCTCATTTGACTGCAGTGAAAACAGAAACCCTACCTATCTAAGGACACACACTACAGAGCACATTACTTAACACAAGTGCCACAGCTCAAATCTGACTTTGAGCATGTCAGACAAGACTTTATAGATGATGACATCAGCAGTGTCTGTTGAAGACAAGGTAAAAGTGTCCCACAGACAGCTGTAAAAGGCTCAATGTAAAGTCCTGCAACAGCTCACACACTCTCACACAAGCACACACACACACACACACACACACACACACACACACACACACACACACACACACACACACACCAACCCTTCATTATTTGACTGCAGTGAGAACAGAACTTTACCTACCCAAGGTACTCAGATTATAGAACACAGTACTTATCACATGAGCCATGACACAAGTTTGATTTTAACAGGACTGCAGGAGAAGTTATATAGATTACATCAACAGGCCATGTGGTAGACAAGAGGTTGTGAGGCCTGCATGAAATGGATATGTAGGCTTGAGCAAGTCTCAAAATCTGGCAACCCATGCCATTGGAGTGGTAACTGGGGGACACACACTTCTGTGCTTCTGTGTAGACACAGACACACACACTCACAGTTGACTGGTGTGAGAATATTACCCCTACCTTAGTACACAGGCTACAGAACATTGTACTTATTGCTCACACCATGGCACAGGACTTATTTTAACAGGACTGTAGGTGAACTTATAGTAGATGACATTGACAGGCCATGTTGGAGACAAGAGGTTGGAAGGCCTCATGAAATGGATGTGTAGGCTTGTGAAGTCTCAAATAAACTAGCAAGCCATGCCATTGGAGAAGTAACTGTGGGATACACACTTCTTTTCATCTGAGTAGACACAAACACACACACACACACACACACACACACACACACACACACACACACACACACACACACACACACACACACACACACACACTTGACTGCAGTGAGAAATGACCCCCTACAGGAATACAGTACTTATTGCACACACCATAACATATGTCTGATTTAACAAGACTGCAGGTGAACTTATAGTCGATGACATCGACAGGCCATGTGGGAGACAAGAGGTTGGGAGGCCTGCATGGGTACGTTGCTTCATAATGTTATCTGAGGCTAGTAGCCTAATAGCAGTCCATACCTATCCATGAGTAAGCACTTAACATTATGTATAACACTTTGTATTGTGGTTGATATATGTATGGAAAAATTAATGAGACTTCAGGGGTTGTACTGCTTGTTTGGGGTGGTTTGGGGGGAACAAATGAATGCATTGTAAATAACATATCATCATTATCATCTTCTTTCGGCTGTTCCCGTTAGGGGTCGCCACAGCAGATCACCTGTTTCCATTTCTTCCTGTCCTCTGCATCTTGCTCTGTCACACCAACCACCTGTATGTCCTCTCTCACCACATCCATAAACCTTATCTTAGGCCTTCCACTTTTCCTGTTACCTGGCAGCTTCATCCTTAGCATCTTTTTCCCAATATACTCAGCATCCCTCCACAGCACATGTCCAAACCAATGTAATCGTGCCTCTCTGGCTTTGACTCCAAACCTTCCAACCTGGGCTGACCCTCTAATAAACTTATTCCTAATCCTGTCCACCCTCGTCACACCCAGTGCAAATCTTAACATCTTTAATTCTGCCACATCCAGCTCAAACTCCTGCCTTTTTGTCAGTGCCACTGTCTCCAACCCATATAACATAGCTGGTCTCACTACCCTCTTGTAGACCTTCCCTTTCACTCTTACAGATACTCGTCTGTCACAAATCACTCCTGACACTCTTCTCCACCCACTCCATCCTGCCTGTACTCTCTTCTTCACCTCTCTTCCACACTCACCGTTACTCTGAACTATTGACCCCAAGTATTTAAACTCATCCACCTTTGCCACCTCTACCCCTTGTATCCTCACCATTCCTCTATCCTCCCTCTCATTCACACACATATATTCTGTCTTAGTCCTGCTGACCTTCATTCCTCTTCTCTCTAGAGCATAACATATACTATTATTATTATTATTATTGTTATTATTATTATTGCGATATATTGTTTTATATATATATATATATATATATATATATATATATATATATATATATATATATATATATAGATATGTATATATATATATATATATATATATAATTATATTATATTACATATTTTGCCCTTAGTTTGCAATGTTTATGTCATACAAAGGAAATGGATAATAAACAGCATTAATAAGATACCATATACAATTCCTTAGTACAACCAGCATTGTATTTGCAGAATGGTTAACAATGTGTACATGCATGCAAGCTAGGCCTGTTTGCACACAGGGAAGCAGTGTGTAAATGCGAGGCACATTGCTAATGCTTGACATTATATCCTAGTCCCATCTGTACCCGAGGCCAACTTTTTACGATGGCTAAGAGCATTAATTGAATGTATTCCATTTTCTATTTTTGGGTGTCTGCTTTCTGGGAAATCTGGTTTTCCCCTGTATCCACAATGTTGTGCATTAAGAAAACAAGATAAGCTTAGCCAAATGTTTTTTCAAGATGCAGCGCATCACGCAAAAGTGGAATTAAAAGAAGACAAATAGGAAAAGATATTAAACTAAGGAACGCATACACAAAATCTGTAAAAGCGCACTAAAACTTGATAATATATATCACAAATTTCCATGTATATTAGGATATGAACCCTCACACCAATACAGCTTCAGAAAATAGGAGGGAAGTCATAGTCCTCTTGGCCACATAAGCAGCTTTGCATCCATGAAATGGAAAGTCATTCACACAACCAATTGCATCAGAATGTACACTGCTATCAAACCATCAGCTGGGATTTTGACAATACATCCTCTTAACTATATTTGGACATAGAGCAGTCACTGATCACGCAACCTGTCATAATCATGCTTACAAATATGCAGCTCTGTGTTTCCTTTCTGTGTTTCTTGATCATTTATCAGTTATCTAACACATGCAGTGGGTAAGCCATTCTATATCATTGGCCTTAATGTGTATATGAGTGCAATATATGGCACACCAGTACTTCAGGGTAGTGTGATACATTTTTATTATTTTTTTTTTCTAGTAAAGCATGGTAAAACAGTTCTATACTGGTGACCCTCTCTTCAGAAGTACAGAGGAAAAATATTTGCTCACTGGCATGTGTGAGCATAGCATTCAGAATTTGGCGGAGGATCCTGAAGGCTGTTGCCTGTGACTCAGCTTTCATGTCCCCAGTTTATCTTTGAAAGGTACCAGTAGCTAATATTGTAAAGGCTACACATAATTTAGTTCCCACTGGGACGGGTTCCTCTGAGTTCACACTAGCTCTGAGTTGAGGGCAGCAGAGTTCTGAAAGTTCTTGTAATGTGTCCCTATCCACCCTGTAATGATCTACAATCTCCAGCTCATATAGCACCTGGAAAGTTACTCTGGGCCTGAACAGTCTTCTCCTTCACACCCTAGGCCTATTGTCAGCAACACCAGCACAATTGGCTTCAGCCTCTAGCTCATGCAGATGTAGAATAGCTGCAGCAGCCCCTAGCATTGTATCAGTTAAAATTTCCTTGTCTCTATTTCAATGGTAATGAAGGATAAAGGAATAACCAGGACGTAGACTACATGGATACTTTATACATTGTTCAATAACTCTGCCATGTTGGATTGGTTGATTAACATGCAGTTCACCTATTTATGCTATAAATAGCATCTATTAAAACACCTGTAACTTGCTCATTAGTGTGCATTGTGCAGCTATGCACACCTTCACATAAATAAGGTAAGCACAGACAAAATTGATATTTCCTCCTTTCTCGTGATATCGTGCAAACATGTACCATAGAAAGTGAAGCAAAGGTTGCACACCCTGGAGTGAAACCCAGGACCAACTATATTGCAGCTCAAGCACATACACGTGCTGCCACAGGAATAACAATAATAGCACATAACAACACAGAGAAACCTTCCATTCATTCCTCTGTTTCTCATGGTTGTGCTAAGTGCTGCATCTCGCAAACAAGGACGAAAATTAAAAAAATAAAATTTAAATTAATGCAGACCAATCGAATATATTTTAACAAACAATAAAGAGGATTACACAGAACTTAGGAACTGTGCACTGCTTACATGCATTTTCACCCTTCATATCCCTACATGTTTACCACTATAAGTGTAACCCGACACCCCCCCCCTGATGTCAGCATTCACTGTTGCCATGCATTCAACACGAACACTGTGGAAGTGCCTACATAAAGTGAACATCCCTACACAGGTACTCATTTTTGTGATTCAACAATTCTAATGAGTTTTGACCTCATTTACATCTTCACCATGCTGACAGCCCAGAATATACATGGTTAGTAACCGTGTAGGCAGCAAAACTTCCTGGGAGCCCAATGTTGTAAAAGAGGAATGCTGTAAGCCATTACCAGCATCCTGCATATGCTTACATTACAGTATAATAGTCTGTTTCACAGAAGCCGTGGTGGTGCAGTGGTAGCATTGTTGCCTCACAGCAAGAGGTTCTCCCATTCGATTCTCAGCTGGAGCACCTTCTGTGTGGAGTCTGGATGTCCTCCCAGTGGTCAAGTGGCATTCGAAAGACATGCGTGAATGGGTGTGCCTTCGTTGAGGGTTGGGCATCGAGCTGGCATCTCGGCACCATAAAAATCTACTGCCAATCATTAGCGGACTGGAGTTCTGCTGTGGTGACCCCTAACCGGGAAAAGCTGAAAGAAGAAGAAGAACAACAGAGGTTTACACATTTTAGCTGCCTGCATTACTTACAAGTATATTCTTCATTTGAGGGTGGGGGAGTAAAGCTACATTTATTTCATAACACTTAAAAAATGGAATTATTATGATTGTTACACTGATTTTCTAGCATCCACCCTGTGTAATTAGGTCAAAATATGTGTGGTGTTGCATGTTAAGGGCAGTTCTGTACAAATGTAAGAGCTTTTACTTGCTCTTGTTTCCAGGTAGACTCATTTCCATGGCTATATTCAGAAAGTTTTAGAATACACAGCCAAAACGGACAAGGAGTCTACATGGTTGCTTTACAGGTTGTTGAATTGCTCCACCATATTTATTTGCTTCATTAGCATAAAATTCATCTACTTTTACTGTAATTTGCATGCCACAAAAGTTTCCATATTTTTGGGTGCATGAGCTCCGCTGCGTGCCACTATGAGTAGTTTACTGAACCTAAAAGTTTTCTTGCCCATGTGCACATTGCGCAGCAACACACACATGGTAAAAATTATCGTGTAAGCTTTTTTGAATCCCCCCACAAGTCTAAGCATTTCGGCAACATAGCAAATCTTTTACTGTACTATGAAGTTAAGTAAAGGAATGGCATTTTGTATGATAAATACATAAACAAAATGAGTAAAGAACGGATGGAATTTAGGATGCAACAGGCATTTCACCCAAGATGCAACTTTCAGTTTATTTCTAGTCTTTATTTCCCAATGTATATTTCTTCTTTTTCTTAAAAGTACATTGGTCATGAGCTGAAGCAAAAAATAAGTACCAATCTCTTGGAGTTAGAAATATAACCTTAATTTATACAATACCAGATTATAGTTTTGATGCAAAATAGTATGCTTCTTTTTTTCATTTAATTTTATTGATAAGGATGGCTTCAGAATTTTTTCTCACAGCTGAAAATACCTGATATAATATAATTATCGTCTCGTGAACTATTTTTGCTCCATTAGAATTTTCTTCTGATTTCTTAATCATAACCATGTGGAATGGATAAATGTCCTATCAGATACAAAATAATTGGTGAAATCATAACTTTACCTTCATGGACTCACCATGATAAAATATCAGTTTTAAATATTGTCTTGCAATAATATCCATAATTTTAATAAATCCACAATGAATGACCAGTACAAAAAGGATTTAATAGACACAAAATCAAAAGTCTAGTGCACCTGCAAACTGAGGCGCTAGATTTCTGCTTTTTGTCTATTAAATCCTTTTTGTACTGGCCATTCATTGTGTTTTTTTATTATTTTTCTTCTGTGGTTCCTGAATATCCATAATTTTCTCTTCAGTTTTTTGAAACATTTTGTCAATAGTATAATTAAGGCTATTTCCTTTTAGCAAACCTACACTTACTGGATGATACTTCTGGTAAATCTCATCACAATTACTAAGGCCACTTCCTTTCCCCCTTGTAGTATCTATTGTATTTTCATTGTTACCATTTAAATTTGAGCACTGCTCAAAATTCTTAAATACATTTAACACTCTTGGCGGTACCTTATTTACTTTTACTGCTATCAGTGTGGAATCATAAGCACAAATCTTAGCCAGGACCTCCCTTTTACTTATTGAAAGCTTATTTCCAGTTATTTCCTGATTTATAAAACAAGCTCTTCAATAACTAGTATAAATAATGCAATTACAACTGAGTCTACTAAACATGCTAATATTTATATCATCTGTCAAATATTTATTAAGTAATTCATTTCTGATCTTTGTACACCACTATCAACAGGACAGGAAATTATTAACAAAAGTTCAATTTTTACACATTTTAAACATGAATTCCAAGCTGACTGCACCAAATGCTTTTTGGATATTGAATAAACTAACGCCTGCATGAGTATCATAATTTTTCCCTTTTCATTTTAACAAAAAAAAAAAAAAAAACTCAGGACCACCAGTCACCTTCTCTGTCTGGCAGGAATTAACCAAGATTTTTATTTATGAATCAAATTAGGTAAGATTCTGTCAAGATTATTGGCCAAAATGTTTGCAAAAATCTAATGTATAAGAAATCAGCCTATAGTTTGCTGCCTCTTTTGAGCTCTATTTTCCTTTAGGAAGAAATCATATTTTAGCCATATTCATTTCATTATCATCTTTTTTTGTCTGTAATGTTTTGGCTGGATACTAAAAGGCTTGCAGACTCTGGTGCATTACACCAATATGAGCGCAAAACCTGCAGATAACATAGTGATATGTTAATTTACCACAAGAAACTCAGAATACTTCAGCGCACAATGGAGTATCGCAGTATCAATGGCCCACTATAGAAATGTGTAAGTACTCTGTAATTAATAAGATATGTTTGCCCAGTCTCATATCACAGTACCAAAGTTATGGAAAGATGATCACAATTCAAGAACCTGATAGTTGTATATATATATATATATATATATATATATATATATATATATATATATATATATATATATATATATATATATATATATATATATATATATATATATATCTGGGAGCCCTTCATTTGTTTGAACTTTCAAATGTTCGAAACTCATATGGCTGACACCATATGAGCGAACATTTGAAAGGCCGACAAATGATAGTGGAAATCCCGCTACAGTGCGGGACTGGGAGATTCTCCTTTCCTGCACTGTAGTGTGATCTCAGAGTGAGAATATTTAAGTAGCAGGGGGTGTGGGGGTGCAGGGTGGCTTGCCCCCTGCATAACACAATTTTACTGTTTTTACAGGTAGGTAAATGGTGCTATTTCAGGATGTCAGTCTTTCGGAATGTCGATCATATGGTGTCGGCCATATGAAAGTCGGCATTCTGAACAGTCGACATTCTGAAGTAGATCTATATATATATATATATATATATATATATATATATATATATATTTATCTATATATATCTATGGTTATATTTCTACTCTGACTGGTTGCTGTATGATCAAATGACTTATGTTCATATTTATACACTGTCTTCTAACTAATTCCTGTTATTCTGATGGAGTTCTATTATCATTAAAGAACGAAAGCTCAAATATCTGTTCAGTGACCGGATATCCTTATATCCTTATTCGTGGGTTAATTTCAACTTTAATTAACTAGTTTTATAACGTATACAATTCAGAATTTTAATAGTGAAGTTTGTTTTGTTTATAAACTATTATCTTCACATTTGCGGTTTGATTTAACACACACACATATATATATATATATATATATATATATATATATATATATATATATATATATATATATATATATAAAACAGAATCATATCTCCATATCTCCTTATACACTATCAAATTATAACATGTCGCAAACTGTGTGGCAGTCATACCTGGATGTGTACAATTAACGGTAGATATGTATTCCAGGGTAATAAAGTAGGATCACAGCACACACATTGGACAAATATACATCTAATGATGTGATATAGTGCCAGCTGTGCCAGAGGGAGTAGGGCAGTGCATGTTAACATATGCTAGAATAGTTAGCTGGTGTTTTGTAAAGAGTTATATGGCATTTGAATATCAAACTGATTTGTACAGATGCTTATGTTTAAAATATAACTGTAAAACTTCTTGTGTTAAAAATGCATCAACAGAGGTCCTGCTGGACAGAAAAGAAATATACATGTATAACATAATATATTGTTGTTAACTGCTGAAGTGTATATATTTTAACAGAAGATACTGGGAGGGAAAAGTTTAAGCTCAGCCCAGCTAACATTAAGAAAAATAGCCTGAAATTGAATGACTTGGTTTATGCCATAAAAATTTTATCTCACAAGCCTGAATGCAGCCAGAGACACAATAACAGGACTGGGATCTTGCTCTTATTGTCCTTAGTGATGAACTAATTGCTACCCTGGAGTTCCAGAGAATGGCTGGTTAGTTTCTACAGGAAGGATGAAAAGGTTGGAATTATTTTACAGTCTCCAGATATTGGAATAAGAATTAGCAAAGTTCTGTGTATTTTGAGACATTTGTGCTAGATCCTGGCTCAGCTTCTAGTCGGGGGGGGGGGGTAGTGTGGGAACCACAGAATCAGGTGACCAGATGTGATGTCATTCTGTAGCCATCACTGAAATTGTATTTAGATACTAGGGAGAGATGTGTCAGAGAACACTCAGCACTCTGTTTTGGAACTGACAAGACCACTCACCCACTTAGTCTTGCCTTGCTTTAGGAAGTAACTCAGCTAGGGAACAGTAATTCTTCAGTCATTTAGGAAAATATAGTGAGATTAGCTAAAACTACTTTTTTTCTGTATCTGTCCATGTTTTTCCATCTGTGTTATTTTTATATTTCTGATGTTTATTGTAAATAGATACTCAGTATTCTCATTTTTTATTTATTTATTATTAAATATATCTAAACTTTTCATTGTGGCTAGACATTTAGAAAATATTTTAACCCTTGACAGTACTTGCATTTATTTGATGGCACTGTACCTGAAAGTCTTGCCGATTAGTTAACACTACCATTTGTATAAGTATTAATTTTACTAAGAGTAATTGGGTATCCTGGTAAGAGCCTTAAAGTAGCTGGCTGGTGGCAGTGAATCTACCTTATAATCTGGGTGCAGGTGGCATAACAGGTAAATTTGTGCTCCCTGTGTGCTCTTAATGGAAATTGTGCTTAGTGCAGAGAGCTGCATCTGAAAATACTGTTTGTATCTATTTTTATTCTAAGTGAATGTTCCCTAACAGTGTCAGTGATAAGGATTGAGGCTCCTTGATTACTGGCCCAGAGGATACCTGTCACATATTAGTGAGCAGTGGTGTGGATATTAATTGAACTTCTGTAGCCTGTAAGCAGTTGTCACTGAAGGTGCGTGTACTCTCAGCAGCCACAAGGCAAACATACAGTTTCATTTTTCACAGCAGTTTTATTTATTTTTGTTAGTTTAGTTTAGTCAAGGAAAGCAGGCAAAGATGTCTGCCGAGAATTATGGCAAGCTGACAGTGAACCAGTTGGCTAAGTCTGTGCAAATCCAAAGGACTGGTGCATGCCAACCCGACTAAAGAGGAAATGATTTCAGCCTTAGTCACAGCTGCAGCACAGACCAGCAACCAGGAGGACAACTAGACTGGCAATGTGGGTGTGCAGCCCTCAGAAACAGAACAGTTCACCTTTTCCTCATAGGATGTAAAAATCAATCTGGAGTTAAAGAAACTTGAACAAGAGGCAAAACCCATGGAATTAGAAATGGCAGAGAGACTGCGGCATTTGAAGGTCGAAAAAAATGAGAGACTGCAGCATTTGGAGGCTAAAGAAAATGAGAAGCAGTGTCATCATGAGATGGACATGCTGACTCTTCGATGGGAACATGTAGGTAATTGGAAAGGGAATAACCAAAATCCCAGAAGCAACAAAGGTCAGTAAATTTCTTCTACAGTATAAAGAAAGTTATAATTTTGATAGTTTATTTCATATATTTGAAAGAATATGTAAACAGTATACTGTTGGCTGAGGGCTCGGGGTTTCTGACCCCATTACTCCATGGTAAAGCTGTAACTACTGTTTCTAAATTGCTTGACACTGATTGTTTAAATTATGACAAGGTTAAACAATGTTTATTGGAATGTTTTAAGTTAACATCTGAAGCTTACAGAAAAAAAGTTCTGTGAGCATAAATGTAAGGCTAATGAAAATGTATGTGATTATATTTCTGAATGAAGCACTTTTTTTCATAGGTGGGTGAGTGGGTGTCAGGTCACCACTTTTGAAAGGCTGGCAGACATTTTGGAGGGGGAACAAGCCCTTAGCACTTTGCCTGAGGACATGAGAATCTGGTTGGCAGACCAGAAGTGTCTCTGTAGATGAGTTGGGTATAAAAGGGGATCTCTATTTAGTAAGCAGGGAATCACTGCACAAGAAGGGGATGCACAGTGCTGCAAATGGATATAAGGGAACCTATGGTGGGCAGCCTAAACCACCCCGACAGAGTCCACCAGTAACAGGGGAAGCCATTAGTTCAGGGACATAGCCAGGATCAAGGTTTAGATAATTTAAATGTAACCAGAGAGGCCATGTTGCATACAAATGTCTACTGAAGCAAGGTGTGGAACAAAAGGTGAGGGAACCAGCAAATAGGAATAACAGTATGCCAGTGTACGTTGTCTGGAGACAACAGGGATACCAAACTATTACCAGAGTTTGCATTCTATCTTAGTGAATGGAAAATAAGCCACTGCTAAGGAGACACAGCCTCTGACAATACCATTGTGAAGCCTGCAGTGGTTAAAGAAGAGCAGTACTTGCTTGAGCAGTCAACTCCAGTCAGAGCTTAAGGAGGGACCCCATTCCAAATACCTTTGGCCAGGGTTCATCTTGACTGGGAGGGTGGAAAAGGAAGCAAGCTAGTAGGTGTGTTTGAGGATATCCCTGAAAATGTCTTGATAGGAAATGATTTGGATAATGCAGTACCTTATGTGCATGCAGTTACACATAGTCAGACTTGCAGACAGGCACACAGTCTGGTAGCCTGGGGGAGACTCAGACAGACCCCACACCTGAAGCCTAGGATGCTGATGTGGCTATTTCAGGAGGGAGAGCCACCCTGTAACAGTGACCCTGAAGGTGAGCCACAGCTGCTGATAGGTACTGATGTTCCCTTGGACAGGTTACCTACAAGAGCAAAAGTAAGTGGTAGTATCCAGGCTTACCACGAGGCACTGTTGTCAGAAGATACCAAATTTCCTCTGAAAGAGAAACTGAGAAGGGTTACAAAGCTAAAGTTGAGACAGACTCAGCTCTCAGACCCCACGCTATGAGACTTAAGGGAGGTAGCTAAGGAGGCACCTAATTCTCATGGAAAAAGGGAGTCTGTATACTGGAACAAAGGGTTACTGTATAGAGACTGGTCCCCTGAAGGAGGGCTAGAGGGTAAGGTAATACAGCAGTTGGTAGTGCCTAGAGCCTATTGTCCGGCACTTCTAGCCATAGCCCATGTTATTTCTTCTGCAGGTCAAATGGACACAAAGCATACCAAAAGACATATTATGCAGAACTTTACTGGCCTGGGATTGCAAGGGATGTAACAGGGTATTGCAGGACCTGTGAGCAGTGCCAAAAAGTAGGCAAGGCAGGAGACAAGGTCAAAGCTCTTTTATGCCTTTGCCTGTGATTGAGGAGCTGCATCAGAGGGTAGCTATGGATATTGTAGGGCTTCTGAATATCCCAAGTTCCACAGGGAAGAAATATATTCTAGTAATAGTACAGCATACTACTAGATACCCTGAGAAAGTGTCTCTGTTCTCCATCGAGGCAGAGAAGGTGGCAAATGCTTTATTAGAGATTTTCAGCAGGGTAGGTTTCCCTAGAGAAATACTGACTAACAGTGGTGCCAATTTCATGTCAGACCTGCTGGCTTGTCTGTGGGACCACTGTGGGGATGAAGCACCTGAAGACTACTCCCTACTACCCCCAAACTAATGGTCTTGTGGAGAAGTTAAACTCTGCACTGAAGATCATGCTAAGGACATTTGCAGTCTAGTCTAAGAGAGAGTGGGGCAAATATTTGCCCCATCTGCTGTTTGCATACAGAAAGGTATTCCAGGAATCCACAAGTTTTTCATCCTTTGAGTTAATGTATGGACATAGGGTGAGAGGGGCCCTTGGATTTGTGATGAGTGGGAGTGTCAGTGTGAATCTCACAAGGAGTCTGTTGTGGTGTATATCTTAAACCTCAGAACAAGGCTTAGGGGAGCTTATGGTCTTGGTCAGGGAAAACTTGGCAGGAGCCCAGCAGCAGAAAATGGTCTGGTATGACAGGAATGCTCATACCTGAGAGTAAGCTGTGGGACAGCAAGTTATGGTGCTCATTCTTGTCAAACACAATAAGCTACAGACAGCCTGGGAAGGGCCCTTCAAAGTGATAAGGAAGATCAGTGATGTTAACTATAATAGAACTGCTAGGCAAGAGGCAGGGCCATAAACTGTACCATTTTAAGATGAAGCCTTACTATGATAAGGAGACCCTTGTACTAAATATTTGCAGTAGGGGGCAGGAGGATTCTGAGAGGGATCTGGTGACTGCGCTCTTCAGTGATCTCAGACTGACACTTGAGTGGAAGGGGTAACAGTGTCCTAGAGGCTATCCCCTACCCTGGTTTGAGAAATCCAAGCAGTGTTACGGGAGTTTAAGGACATGTTCACTGGGAAACATGAATGCATCCACCTGGTGCAGCACCATGTTGATATAGGTCCCTAAAGACCTATCAAACAGGCCCCTCACATGGTGCTTGAATGAGTCAAACTGTCTCTAAGGGAGGAGATACAGGAAATGCTGTAACTGGGAGTAATCCAGGAGTCCAGCAGTCCCTGGGACTCCCAAGTGGTGCTGGTACTAAAGAAGGATGGTAGCACCAGGTTCTGTGTGGACTATAGATAACTAAACAGTCACACAGAGTCAGATGCTTACCCCATGCCTAGAACAGATGAAGCTTTAGAGCAGCTGGTTGGGGCTAAGCATCTGACCAGTATTGATCTGACCAAGGGCTACTGGCAGGTGCCCTTGACTACAACTGCTAGAAAGAGGTCAGTCTTTGCAACTCCTTTTGAATTATATGAATTCACAAAGATGCCTTTTGGGGTGAAAAATACCCCAGCAACCCTCCAGAGGCTGGTAGATCATATCCTAGCAGGATCAGGAGATTATTCCCTTGCTTACCTGGATGATATTTCTATCTACAGCCATTCTACACCATGTCAGGGAGGTCCTGGCAGGTGGCAAAAGGCAGGCTTGACCATTAAGCCCAAGTGTCAGATGGGTATGGCAGAGGTCTCCTACCTGAGACACAGAGTGGGGAGTGATAAGATCAGGATAGAATTTTCCAAAGTGGAAGCAATTGTAGGCATGACCTTCCCCTGTTACCAAAAACAGGTGAGGGCATTGTTAGGGACAGTGGAGTACCGTATAACATTTGTTCCCAATTATAGTACAATAGCTGCTCCCTTCACAGACCTGATGAAGAAAAACAGGACAGATAAGGTAGTGTGGACCCCAGCCTGTGAGCAGGCATTTCAAAAGCTTAAAGTGGCTTTGGGAGGACCTCCTGTGCTAGCCAGTCCAAATTACAGCAAATAATTTGTTGTGCAGGTGGATGCTTCAAACCATGGGATGGAGGCTGTACTCAGCCAGGTGTCCTCAAAGGGTTACGAGCACCCTGTTGTATATCTCAGCCATAAACTCCAACTCAGGGAGGAATGTTATGCAGCTGTAGAAAAAGAATGTCTAGCCATTATGGGCACTGCAAAAACTTTAACTCTATCTGTATGGATAGAAATTCACTGTGGTTACAGATCATAATCCCTTAACATGGCTACATCGAGCCAGCCAGCAAGAAGCCAAGTTATTAAAGTGGAGCCTAGGGTTGCAGGCATATGACATGGCAGTGTAGCACCGTAGTGGGGTTGGCAATGTCAATGCAGATGGGCTGTCAAGACAGGGGATGGGTTAATGTGTCCCCAGGCAGGGTCATTTCTCTCAAGAACATATCTCCAGGGTCACTTGAAAAACTAGCTTGAGTCTTCAAAGTGGGGAAAGATGTGATTATGTGAGATAATGCCAGCTGTGCCAGAGGGAGTAGTGTAGTGCATATGTAATATATGCCAGCACAGCTAGCTAGAGTTGTGTAAAGAATTAAATGTCATTTGAATATCAAAATGATTGCACAGATGTTTGTGGTAAAAAGATGTATTTGTAAAGCAGCTTGTGTTAAAAAATGTACAACAGTGGGTCCTGATGGACAAAAAAGAAATATACATGTATGTCAGACTGTATTGTTATTAACTGTTGAAGTGTATATATTTTAACAGAGGATACTAGAAAGGAAGAGTTTAAGCTCAGCCCAGCTAACATTAAGAAAAATAGCATGAAATTAAATGACTTGGTTTAGACCATAAATATTTTATCTCCAGGCCTGAATGCAGCCAGCAACACAATGTCTGGGTTGGGATCATGTTCTTATTGTTCTTAGTGGTGAACTAATTGCTACCCTGTGGTGCCAGACAATGGCTGGTTAGTCTCTGCAGGAAGGATGTAAGGGTTGGAATTGCTTTACAGTCTCCAGATGCCTTAACAAAATTCTTGGTGTGTATTTTGATATGTCTGTGGTAAATCCTGGCTCAGCTTCTAGTCGAGGGGGTGTGAGGACCACATAATCAGGTGACCAGATGTGATGTCATTCTGTAGCCATCACTGAAATTGTATTTAGATACTAAGGAGATATGTGACAGAGAACACTCAGCACTCTGTTTTGGGAGTGAAAAGACTACTCACCCACTTTGTCTTGCTTTGCTTTAGTAAGTAACTTAACTAGGAAACAGTAATTGTTCAGTCAGTCAGTTAGTAAAATATAGTGAGATTAACTAAAAGTATTGTTTTTCTGTATCTGTCTGAGTCTTTCTTCTGTGTTTTTTTTATATTTCCTGTGAAATGACACTCTTGTGTTTATTGTAAATAGATACTCAGTATTCTCATATTTTTTCATTATTTACTATCAAATACATCTACACCTTTCATCATAGCTGGTCTTTTAGAAAATATTTTAACCTTAAGATTACTTGCATTTATTTGGTGGCACTGTAGCATCGTGGTCCTGAATGTCTTGCTGATTGGTTAACACTACCATTTGTATAAGTATTAATTTTACTAAGAGTAATTGGGTACCCTGGTAAGAGCTTTAAAGTAGCTGGCTAGTAGCAGTGAATCTAAGTAATAGTATGGGTAGAGGTGGCATAGCAGGTAAATATGTGCCTGCCTTTCCTATGTGTGTGTGTGCGTGTGTGTGTGTGTGTGTGTGTGTGTGTGTGTGTGTGTGTGTGTGTGTGTGTGTGTGTGTGTGTGTGTGTGAAAATCAAATCTCACAGGGTGTGTGTTTCAGCAACTTGGAATAGGGGCACAGAGCACTGATTTCTGCAGAGAGAAAGGTGGAGTCTTATTTGGGGCCCAAAGAGGAAGTCCAGCCCCACGACTGGAGTGTGCTCCCTGTGTGTCCTTAAGGGAAACTGTGTTTAGTGCAGAGAGCTGCCAGAAAATACTGTGTATATCTGTTTTTGTTCTAAGTGAATATTCTCCACCTGTGTCAGTGCTGAGGATTGAGGCTCCTTGATTACTGGCCCAGAGGAGGGACGTCACAATACATATATCCAATTAATCCATCAGCAGTATATGTGTAAGCCAAGCAACCTCACAGATCAGCAAATGCAGGTCTAACCATGGTAGATAACTCCATCAGAGGACAGAACCAAACTTATGACTATGCATGTGAAGAACAAACAACCAGGCAAAGTGCCAAACAGAAGTTCTACAGAACAGCAACTAATGCCAGCTACATGCACAAGTAGGTATATGTAGAAATATGCATGTTACATACATATGTCATGTCAAAGGCAACACAGGTGTAGATCTGTATATATGTCTATTAGTGGCATAAATGGAATGTACATAAAATCAGTGTTGATACACATACATAGAACAATGACATGTACTAATATATTCAAAAATGTAACAGTACAGCATAATAAATACAGCAAGTTGTGCACAAGCATGTGAAAAAAACTACACTGGATTACACACAAATATAATGAGAACAAGGATACATTGCAAGCATTAGCCAGCAATTTGCATGCACATGTCCTATATTGCACAATGTGTCAAATGAATACATGGCAATGGTCAATAGGTATTACAAAACCAAACATACCTGCAAAAATAATAGTGAAATGTAAAGGTGGGAGGGAGGTGTAAAACCTGGGCCCACATCAAGGTAAAGTAGGACAAGGTAAGTTGACACAATGCAAATGCATAGAAAACATATGTCAAATGGCCAGATGGATTTCTGATGTCCACAGAACTGGACATATATAAAGCATTCATACACAGTAATGCACAATAATTTCACATCAACATGCTTAGGTAAGCAAGCTAAAAAATTAAAGCACATATACATATCCTGTCATGCAAATGTTCAATAAAGATAAGCAGGTATATGTCAACCACCCTGGCCATTATTTAGCAGAGAACATTCCAGTGAGCATCATTACAGCACATCAGCAGGAAATCATTGCATGCTGACATATCAAAGGTACATTTGTGTGTCAGTATGTATCCAACTATGTGTGCACATGCGCACACACACACACACACACACACACACACACACACACACATGCACGCACGCACGCACACACACACACACACACACACACACACACACCAGGATTTAAAAAAATCCATGTAAAGCCTACACGGATTGTTACTGTGTCTGTGTACATAGTTCCCCCTTGGCAGCTCACCATGCATATTAATGATGGTGTGTTGCTGAGGGAGAGCCAAGGAACATGGATATTGAATCAGTGTAGGGAGAAGTCCAGTACTAACCTTGTTTGGAGATGAGTAAGACTCTCCCTGGACTGTCCTTTAGTGTTATATTAATATATATATATATATATATATATATATATATATATATATATATATATATATATATATATATATTTTTTTTTTAATAAAAAGCATGTTTGCTCAGTGAGGCATGGTGCAGTCCACAGCAATGCTAAATGGTACCCAGAAAACTGCCAGACATCTAAAATTAGAAACCAGATGTAATTAATTATTTATGTTTAAAATCATCTGAGCATGTTTGAGAGGCACAACGTGGTGCTCAGCACTGCTTATAGGTAGCTCAGTGTTATATGTAAATGTATACTTAACAACTGAATATCTATGTAGCTTAATGGGTAGAATCATGGCTCCATGTGTAGTAGGTTCAAAGTTTGAATACATGGAAGGCAAATAAGTATTTACTTTTAATATACGCATTTTGCAGACTAATAAAAAATAAGCTCTGCTGAGACCTGCTAAGATCTGCTAAGTTTGCACACTACTGAGCTCTGCTAAGAATACATTTCTGTGAGTTGTCGCTCTTCTCAACTCAGCTGTGCTGGTTTGTGCAGTGCTACGTGATGCAGTGTTTTTTTGAATGTTGCCCAATGACATATAAGGGTGAGAAAACAGCCTATATTAAGCCCAATAGGTGGGAATCCAGCAGAATTCATTGGACTTCTGTCTCTGAAGGGTAGTATGGCTGGTGTTGGTGAATGTGCATGCTTTTGGGTGCATTGTTGGGGCATTCTGGAGTCCAGGGTCATGGTTGGACTCCTATTTAAACACCATGATGACCAGCTGCTGCAGGGAGGTTTCCAGGGCTTTGACTGCAAGGTAGAGGCCTGGGACCGGCTGGTCAGAGAACTCACCAGTGTTACTGGTATTTTCAGTACAGGTGAGCAATGTCGTCACCACCATGATGACCTGAAATGTCAAAAGGGGGATCTCTTGGACACCTGGGGCTAAGAAGCTTGGGCAGGGAATGCCCTACAAGTATGTAAGTAATTTTACCTCTGTTTCACCAATAACTAATCTGAATGTCTACAAAACTGGTACACATAATGATGTGGTTCTCTCCCAACAGCTGCAGAAGGGAGGGCTCACAATGTCAAGTCGCATACCGGGGGCCTGGCCAGGTTGTGCTGTGAATGTGGTGAGTACAGATGTATTATGCTACCTGTAGTGAAATAAGCAAGAAAGGGTAAAGCATTAACTGCATTAAAGTATGTACACTAAAGTCTGCAGTGCAATAAATGTGGAATTAGAGTGTATTGCAAGAAATGAATAATGCCAACTGCTGTGCAATAAAAACACAAAACAATACCAGTAATTGCATTAAAGTATATAGAATAAAGTCTGTAGTGCAATAATTGTGGAATTAGAGCTGTTTTTCAATAAATAAATAATGCTAACTATTCTGTAATAAAACATGAATCAGTACTAATAACACCAAGGAAAATGCAGTTCATCAGGATTGTCTTGTAAACATTGCAGTAGAGCTGTATGCATTCAGGCTGTAAAGTAAGGTCCTGTAGTCAAGTATAACACTGCAATAGCTGTAGAATCCAAATCTAATGGCTCACAGTTTTATTGTTTAACACATACAGTACTGCTCAAGGCTGTTTCTAGGCCAATATTGTTCATATAATGCTCTATCATCCACAAACATCAGGTAAGCAAGGTATATAGGTGAGGTAGCCCACTTCAAGATCTGACATTGTTGGCTTCACATATATTTCAACCCACTAACAATAATGTGTGTACTCCAACATTGTTACACTGATATATAGCGTACCTAGTATCTGTGCTATTCTTTTGTTTCAGGCATGTGTGTGTTCTACTTTCACTGCAGTCTAGTATAACACTGTAGTAGTGTTTCCAGATCATATTTTGGTTTCAGGTAAGCTCTAGGCAAATATCAGTCAGCTAGTAATCAGCAGTGACTAGTACATTTTGCCACACACAGACCAGGGATCAAATCCAGTGTTAGGTAGCACTAAATATTACAGTAGCAACCATGCAATGCTCACAAATTCTCTCTCCTCAGGAACTACAGGTAAATGGGTGAGGTAGCCCATGTTATGAATAGAGCATTGTGTGTTTAGATTTCCCAGACTGACATAATAATGGATGTAAGTGATGCCTGTGATAGCAGGCATATGTGCCCTTTTATCAGCAACTTGTGGAAAGACACCTGCTAAGACAGCAATGTCAAAGTACATGTACAGCTCGGAACCTGCTGCAGAAATACAGCCATATAAAGCCATGCACATACTGATGACTGTAGAGAGGTTTCTCACAGCCTGTATATGTGCACATATATCTTGTAAATGCAGATGCGTTTTCTCTGATTCAATGGCACAGTCTGTTAAATGCTTTGCATACAGTACATTTTGCCACACACTGTCCTGGGTTCAAATCCAGTTTTATCTAGCAGTTCAATTACATTATTGTGCAGACAGCAAGTAATGACTGAGTCATGCAATCCTAATTCGTGCATGTTACTGCTAGTTAATGAACTGCTACCCAGTTTTGCAAGTTAGAGGCCTGCAGGTAGATATACACTACACATATCCATATATCCTAACTATATGTTACCTACTACTGTGTTATTGGCACCATTGCATAACAGATGTACCTTAATCACATGCCTTGATTGGACTTTACATGGTACCGTTAACCTGGCTCTGCAATAATGACAGGGCTCCCACAGCTGCCACAGTTACATATACAGCTTGATGTCCTCACAAGTGTCCACACTCTCCCCTATGTGCACTATAGCACACACAGCTGTATGTAAAGGTAGCTGTTAGATACCTACCATACCTCCCAACCCTCTAGAACAAGGGATCCAGACACAGCCAAATGAAATGGGGGGGGGGGCTAAGGCCCACAGACAGACATGTGTAATGATTTGCTCCTACAAAGATAGTATGTTGATAGAATAACAGCTATTGCATTAGGATGCAAATTCTGATGGGTATGAAGTCTGACACTGAAGTGTGTCTCCTTCCCCACTGATCTCAACGCACAATGTTTGTCAGTGAACTACCAGATGACCACTATGTCATGGGACACTGACCACACACATGAGGTGAAACTGTGGACATAGCCCATAAATCTCTACAGTTGACAGTTATGGTACCTACCCTCTGTGATGCTGTACTCTCCACACTTCAGTGATGTCCATCTTAACAACTAAGAAAGGGGCCCAGGTCTACATGAAGGACTTATATATTGCATTGTGGTGGCATGTCATTGGTCAGTGATAGTGCAATTCAGCTGTTTTGGCTGCAATTAGCAATTATAACCCACAAATTGGTACAAAGGCAATTACCTGTTAATGAACAGTACCTTAAAAAGTCAAGCAGCTGCTTATGGGGAACAGCTCTTATGAGACATAACTCACATGGAGAGTGGATTTCCAAAAGTATACCAGAAGCAAAGTTCGGGAAAGGAGTATTGCACTCCAGCAGGTATGTAATAGATTTCTCCACATGACAGGATGCAGATGGAAGGATGGAGGTATGGGGAATAGTGATTACAACAGTAAGGCTGCCTTAGATCTATGGTAATGATGTGTCTGAGATATTCTGCTGTTCTACACCTACAGGCATGCCTCTTAACTGTCCCTGATTTTTAGTCACATCTCAGCTCTGTCCCTGTCAACCGTCCTACAACAGTTGGCCGTTGTAGGAAAGCTAGTGGATTACACATAATATATAATGACAATGAGTAAGGGTGTGCAGTCCTGTAACATCAAATGATGTACTGTAATTCACCCCCTCATTCAGTCACTGTCTCATATACATAGTTCTAACATTTTAAAAGTGCCCCTGAATGTCCCTAATGTACTCTGGCTAAGCCCCTGTTTCTATTGACATATGTCCCTGTTTGGTTGACAGCTATGCCTAACATACCTGTTAACCTCTTAAAGCATGGAACTAGGACAAAACCATAATTTATGGGGGACAAAGGCCGAAACTTAGTGACAGTGTTTAAATATTTATCAGGGATCCACAAGTTTGTGTGAAAATGACCAAAACTATGAGGCAACATGATGGCATTCTGCAAACATCTGTATAGCTGAGAGGTATGATGCCTACAGGGAACATATACTACAGCAGGTTTGTATTGTTTTATGTCATCGTGACACACTGGTGTTGCTGGACTGTCCCCATACAGTTGTTGTAACAGCACACTGTTAATTGTCTGGCAGTGGCCATATGATATATTAGTGGGAGTTTGCCCATAGGGGACACAACACAGTAGACTGCAGTGCTTGGTGTTGGAACATACAGCAGACTCTATCACAGCACACTGGGACATACCCCAGTATTGCTATTATCCTGATGGTATTTACACATGTAGATTGTTGCCAGACTGTGGGGTATGGCATGTGAGGGAGCAGTGGATAGTGCAGGCCATTATGGGTGTGCTGGATCTGTACATAGTGGATGTCCACGTATCTGATGCTGTAATGTGTTCCTCTTTTGTTGTCTTTCAGGAACCATGTACCACCAAAGACATACCCCCTTATCAGAGGTGGAGAATAACATGATAGTGGATGAACTGAGACAGCACCATCAGATCTTGTTGTCCAGGGGGAGGCATAATCGGGAGCAGAGGACAGCATTATGAGCAGACCTTGTGTGGGAAGTCAGTCAGATTGGCGGACAGGACAGGACCTATGAGCAGGTGCAACACCGGGCCACAGACATGCTGAATGCTTCATGACAAAGGGCAGCTGATGTTGCAAGGGATCATGCTACCACCAGTGGAGGGCCTGTGACAGAACATCCACTCACAGCCACAGAGGAATTCTTGGTGAACCTAGGAGGACACCACAGCTTTCAGACATCCATCACACCATACATTGTGGAGGTGGGTGCCACAGTGTCCACAGCAGAGAAGCATCCAGGTAAGGGTACTGTGTTCACCAGTGTAATACTGTGTCAGTCATTGTGGCAGGCTGTACCTACCTTTACATGGGTGTTAGGTCTATCTGCATTGTGGGGGAGGAGTTAGGATTTATGCATAGTTGTGCACACATACTCAGAATGTCAGAAATACAGCCAGTATCACAGTAGGTACTGTACACATGGATATATGCATATATTACTTTGTAGTGCTGCAACAGTTTGGTGGTGCTGACAATACCTCTCCCCCACTTTTCATAGGTCCATCAGGAGAGGCCCAAGTCTGTGGTCCTTTACCTGGTAAGTGTGATGCAGTTTTTGTATGGATTATATACACCCTATGAAAGTTAAGGACTGTCATATTGCCCTATGTACAAATGTTGTGTTTAGCCAAAGTAGAATATTTGTATGCTCCATTCTGGAACAGATAACTATGGTTCATAGACTGGTTAGTCACAGGTGCCTAGTTGAATGACCATCGACACATCTGCACTGATAGTTATGAGTGGCTACACAGCCTGGAATACATGAAGCAATTACTCCAAGATGCCTGTTCAAACACAAAATGGAGATGCTACATACCTGAGGCAGTGACACTAGTACTAGCATATTATTCTCAAGATAGGTGTACTGGGTTTTATGTGTAGTTCTATCACATATGGTGTCATATGACATACCTTACAGGCATATTGTACTGGCAATTGTACCTGGATGTGGCTAACGTGCATGTTATAAAGTGCATGACTTGTTTGTGTATGTCGGTGTGAGGTTGTCTGTTGTGCATGGGAGAGGAGATGAAAAGATGTGTGACTGGTAATGCAGTTGTGGATTCTCATTTGTATGAGTCTGTGTGGATTACCATGCATAAAAGTGCAGGTAGTGATGTACTTCTTTTGTCTTGGTTTTCACAGGTGACCGGGGGTGTTGGAGTCTGTCCCCCTCAAAACCTGATGTCAGTGTCTCATCGGACTCTGATGATGATGGTGGCCATAGTGAAGTGTGGGGCTGTCGGGGGCTGAATCTGTCCCAGAGGTTAACATTCCTCTTTGCCCACATTTCCACCGCACACAGTCAGTATACCCACACATGCCCTTTCGCCAGAGGCCATACATATTGGACAGTCAGAGGGTGGTGACATTGAACAGGACAGCATGGCAACTATGATGCTGATGCCATTGAGTGTAAACACTCACCATAGCCAGATAGCTGGCGAGATCCCACTCAGGTGGACTGACTGGAGTGCTCGTAGGAGGACTGCTGTCCATCCACCACCTGTTGCAGGTGTCACATCTCAGGTCACTTGGCACATATTCCAGGCCATCATGGAGGCACAAGCATGTTCTGAATGCAACACCAGACAGATGCTTAGGGTTATACACACAGCACAGTCTGACATACGTGACTGCCTCCATTGAATTGGGGACACCCTGGATCGGATCTCTAATTCAGTGGACAGATGGTGGGTTGAGACAGTGTCTGTCTTGGACAGCACATTGTCTGTGCAGGAACATCTGGTTGGAGTTGGTAGTCTGACATGTGGATGTAGGTCAGCAACACCATCTGCTGAGAGTCTACATGGCCATGCACAGTCATGCTCCTGTAGTGGCAGTGCCTCCAGGTCTAAAGAGGGAAGTGTGCTATCCACACCATGATGTGGCAGGCCATGGGCACATGGTCCTGGGCATTCCCATGGGGGACACAGCTCTAGAATTTTGCTGTCACCATCAGGTATTAGCACAGCATCTAACTTTGAGCATGGTGATGCCAGTGCTACTCCTGGTAGAGCCAGTTCCCATGTTCATGACCAGAGATGGTGAATTTTCCACTCTACCATGTATGGTTCATAGCTGTGCAGTATGCACATGTGTAGGGCTAGCACTGGGCTTGACTATGTATGCAGACACAAACACACACACACACACACACACACACACACACACACACACACACACACACACACACACACACACTCAAACACCATTGTCACATGCAGGTCACCTACAGACACACACGGCACCTCTCCATGGCCCATCCAACCTGCACCCCTCCTGACTCACACACATGCTGTCAACAGTTTGGCACAGCCTAGGCTTCTGGCAACCCCACACCACACCCTGTGCATGTGATGATAACTGTGCCACATCCTTGCCATTCATGCCATATATGCAGGGAAATGGTACAATGGGTCTGATGCACATGGTGTCTATATCATTTGATATGTACTTGTGTAGTGCAGTATTGTTTTGCCTTGCCACTTGCTGTGGGCTACAATAGATACTGTATGCTGGCATGTGTCATGACTACACAGCACACTTTCTTTATCTTTGTTGCATGATGTTGACTAGCGGTAGTGTTACAGAATGACAGTTGTGTTACTGACCTGCATATGTTTCTGTTCCAGGAGTCTGAAGGGATACACTCTGGACACATGGAGGCAATACAGCAGCATAGGATGGCATGGCAGCACAGCAGAAGTATGACATCAGCAAGGTACGGCAGTATAGGTGCATGGCACCCTAGAAGCATATGTGTAGAACAGTCTATCAGGGGTGATGGGGGCAGTCAGCATATTCATTCATTCATACTTTGTGATAAGGTCTGCGACCCTGGGTACATGTCACCTGGGTTATCTGAACTTACAAATCTAGAGGGTGTGGTGATGTAGTTGACACGTCTACAAATATCCTTTTTCTGGGTCAGACAGGTGGTGGACATCGCTTATGATTATGTATAGGAGGGCAAGTTAGGGCTAGCAGTTAGTCATAGGGCCAAAACGTTCATCACCAGCATAACCATTACATAAGGATCGCCACCAAGACCATGTCTGCAGCACTGTACATGGATATATTTACACACAAGGATCTGGCTGATGTGAGATTAGAACCCCTATCTATCTACAATTACACACTATAGGTTGCAGCACTTACAGCATACACCACAGAGTTTATCTGATACTACATTTTCAGCCAGCACTCTTGAGATGGATAATATCAGCAGGCCATATAGAGGAGGGCAATATAGAGGGCAGCAGCTAGTCACAGGGCCAAAAAAAATGCATAACCATAACACAGAGATAGACCATATAGGCTCGTAATGGGGATATATTTACAAACACATAGAGTTGGCTGATGTGAGATCAATTACAAACACTGTAGCTTGCAATACTTATCACATGTGCCACAGGTTACCTCTGTTGTATATGTGACTGCAGGCACAGTACTTGTGGAGCATGCAAAGTAGCCTTGTGTTAGACAGCATGCGTGGCCTGCAGAGTGATACTGCTTGGTACTGCAATTGTATCTAGTGTCCTAGGAGCGGAGGACCTGTAACTATCCCTGTTATGTGTGTACAGTTAGCAGTATGGCCATATGTGACTGGCTGCAGTTAGATAAGCACACATGTGGCCAGGAACAATATAACCTGTCCAAAGCATGTGTTGAACCATTGAACAGTACAACACCTGATCACCTGTGTCTGTCTACAAGGTGACACTCTACAGGCACAGGGGTCTGCGGGCAAGTGGATTATGTACTGTCGCAGCTTTGGCTTGGTTCCTTTGGGCAACTGTTTTAATGTGTGAGTGCAGATAACCTCAGCATTTGGAGGGTATGTGGGGAAACCCATACATCCCCACATACGTGCATGTAGATATATATATATATATATATATATATATATATATATATATATATATATATATATATATAAAATGTGCATAACAGAGATGTCTCTATAAATGTTGCTGTGTGTTTACATTATGTATATGACTTCTGCAGATATATGTCGAGTATATGTATCATTATATATATATATATATATATATATATATATATATATATATATATATAGCAACCTATCTATAGCTATATTTCTCTATCGATATATATATATATATATATATATATATATACACACACACACACACACACACACACACACACACACACACACACACACACACACACACGCACACACACACACACACATACACATACACACAGTGGATATAAAAAGTTTACATGCCCCTGTTAAAATGCCAGGTTTTTGTCATATAAAAAGTGAGACCATAACAAATCATTTCAAAACTTTTCCCACCTTTAATGTAACCTATAACCTGTAAAATTAAATTGAAAAACAAACAAATCTGTTTGGGGAAAAAATATAAAACATAAAAAATGTACAATAAGCTAGTTGCATAAGTGTGCACACCCTTAAACTAATACTTTGTTGAAGCACCTTTTGATTTAATTACAACATTCAGTCTTCTTGGTAATAGCCTGTCAGCATGGCACATCTTGACTTGCCAATATTTGCCCACTCTTCCTTGCAAAAGTGCTCCAAATCTGTCAGATTGTGAGGGCATCTCTTGTGAATAGTCCTCTTCAAGTCACCCTACAGATTTTCTATTGGATTTAGGTCTGGGCTCTGGCTGTGCCATTCCAATACTTTAATTTTCTTCTAGTGAAGCCATTCTTTTGTTGATTTGGATGTATGCTTAGGGTCATTGTCGTGTTGAAAGGTGAAATTCCTCTTCATCTTCAGCTTTCTAGCAGATGCCTGAAGGTTTTGGGCCAAAAGTGACTGTATTTGGAACTGTTCATAATTTCCTCCACCTGGACTAAAGCCCGATTTCCAGCTAAAGAAAAGCAACCCCAAAACACGATACTGCCACCACCATGCTTCACCATGGGGATGGTGTTCTTTTGGTGATGTGAAGTGTTGTTTTTGTGTCAAACATACCTTTTGGAATTGTGGCCAAAAAGTTCAACCTTGGTCTCATCAGACCGTAACACATTTTCTCACATGCTTTTGAGAGTCTTGATGTATTGTTTTGCAAATTTTAGCCAGGCCTGGATGTTTTTCTGTGTAAGAAAAGGCTTCCGTCTTGCAACCTTACTCCATAGTCCAGACATATGGAGAATACGGGAGATTGTTGTCACATGTAGTACACAACTAGTACTTGGCAGAAATTCCTGAAGCTCCTTCATTGTTACTGTAGGTCCCATTGGCAGCCTTCCTGACCAGTTTTCATCTTGTCTTTTCATCAGTTTTGGAGGGGCGTTCAGTTCTTTGCAAAGTCACTGTTGTCACATATTTTCTGCACTTTTTGATGACTGTCTTCACTGTGTTCCATGTTATATCCAATTCTGTGGAATTTTTTTTGTACCCTTCTCCTGACCAATACCTTTCAACAATGAGATCCCTTTGATGCTTTGTAAGTTTTCTGCAAACCACGGCTTTTGCTGTAGCAGGCAACTGAGTAAATGTCAGTAAAATCCTACTAGGACAGCTGAACTTTATTTGAGGTTAATCAGTCTCTTTAGTTGATGGCAGGTGTGTACCCAAGAAGACTGAATGCTGTAATTAAATCAAAAGGTGCTTCAACAAAGCATTAGTTTAAGGGTGTGCACACCTATGCAACCAGCTTATTGTATGTTTTTTATTTTTTATATTTTTTCCCCTAACAGATTTGTTTGTTTTTTTCAATTGAATTGTACAGGTTATAGGTCACATTAAAGGTGGGAAAAGTTTTGAAATGATTTATTGTGGTCTCATTTTTTATATCACAAAAACCTGGCATTTTAACAGGGATGTGTGCACTTTATATATATATATATATAAATATATATATATATATATGTGCGTGTGTGTATTATATGTATATGGGGTACATACTGATAGATACACTATGCATGTGGGAGTAGACAGATATGTAGAGGTAGCTGTCAGTATGTAGAGACATATTTATACATAGCAGGTCTTTGTGAGGAAGAGGCAACAGAATTGCACTCATGTTACCTAAGTGTAGGATCATGCCCAGTGGGACTGTCAGTACTTACATGGTGATGCCAGGCCAGAGCTACCTGCACTCCAGGCTGGGATTTTGTGTGCTGCAGACATTGGCAGCTGCATCTGTTTCTGGAGTACAGCGCTTCTCTGACATTGTCCACGGCATTCCCCAGCTGTGTGCTGTAATTAATATGTGACTGAGGTACATGATATAACACCTCACACGGGGTGACAGTCTGTATACATCTCACCATACCTCTCAACTTCTTACAGCCAGAAATCTGGACAAAACCATTAATAAAAGTGGGTCAAAGGCCCAAAACTAGGGAAAATTTTTAATATTGCACTTACAAACCTAGAAAGGTGATAGAATAATAGGTTTTGCTTTGGCATGAATTTTCTGAAGGTTATAAAGTCTGAAACTCAAATGCCTGTCATTATTTTCTAACTTCAGTCTTTAATGATTTGCCACTAATTTGCCAGGAAACCACAATTTTATGAAAAATGGACCAACATTATGAAGCAAAAATTTGGACATTCTGCGAAAATCTGTACAGTTGAGAAGTATGCCTTTTACTGTATATATTTTTTCATAATATTTCACCACATATGTCTGGCCTGTTCCTCATACACTTGTGGTGTTCCAGTAAAATGTTGTATAAGGCAGTCAGTGAATAGTACTAACTACAAACAAACATTTGAGTGTTGGACATTATATCCTTCAGATATGCTCTACTGATGCAATCCACTTTTATGCTAGACACCTTCTAGGTGAATCAGAGCATCTGAATGTCTGTCTCTAGTTTTGGCCCTTTGTTCCCCCCATTCTCTCTGGCTTTGTCCAGCTTTCATGCAGTAACAGATTGATGGGTACAACAGTCTGTGGGGACACAGCCATACGACTACCTCACATGCAAAAGATGTGGATACCGCCATATTCAAACCATCAACACTGTAACCCATGCTAATGTCCCTTGCCTACTGATCCACACAGGCTGCCAGACAGGGATGTGTCATTCATCACATAATCAACAGCATACAGACATATATTGTCACCCCTGCATTACATGAGACATAGAAAGTCTGGGCAGGTTCTATGTCACAACCCTAGAATAGGCTGGTCTACTGATATGCCATTGCAGATTTACTGTTACAGCAGTTGTATGGTTACACTGATGCGTTGGAGTGGGAGAAGACCAGCCCATGCTCTGCTGGCATAGACAGATGTGTGACTGTTGTGTGACCCCACTTTTTGCCATCTTCCTTGAATAATGTAGTGGACTTTTCAGCCATGTGGCCTAGTGCATATTATGAAGCACATACTATTGGACAGAGTACCTGTTGTCCCAAGTGGCTGTTAGATCTTCCCAAGTAGCCCAGTAGCCCACTATATTCCCTTGCATACATGCAGATGATCCATACATATGCTACCATATTCTAGTATCCCTTACAAGTGGGGAATAGGTATATGACTCACCTTGAGAATGCAGCAGTTGACAGACCTGTAGCTCGGGGCTGACTCTGTCTGATGCATGCAGTACACAGCTGATACATGGTTAAGTACAGGTTGTGTGGGCTGGCTATTATCATTTTTACTAATACGTATGCGAGTCGGAGTAAGGTGCTACTCTTTAGAGCCCTAGGTTGTCAATGCATGTGCTATGTGTTGTCTCTTGGCCAAGGCCAGGGCATACTGGGCATGCCTACTTCTGCCTACAGGGACAACCTCAGGGGTTTCCAGCTCGGAGTCCCCCTGTGGGTGTTGCTGTGGTGACCTAGGCACTGCTGGGGGGCTGTGTATCCCTTCCCTTTGCTGATCCTGCTGCAGTTGTTTCCACAGGATCATATTGTGCAGCATGGCACATACTGTGAACATTTGTGCACATGTGGCTGGAGAGTACTGCAGGGTTCCACCAGTTATATTGAGCCACCAGAACTGTGACTTCAGCAGCCCAAACACACACTCTATAATGTTCCTAGTTTGTGCGTGTGCCTCGTTATGGTGTTCTTCTGTGGGTGTGAGTGTATTTCTGATGGGTGTCATCATCTACGGTTCCAATGTGTAGCCAGCATCCCCCAGTAAATGGCCATGTGAGATATCCCCCCTTGCAAACCGATGTGATGCGTGCCAGCTATGGGAGTTGTGATAACTGCCAGGGCTGCCAGCACACACATTTATGATAATACCCTGGGATTGCACACAGCCTAGCAGTTGATGGAGTGATACCCCTTGCAGTTGACGTAGATTCTACCCTCCTCACCGGGTGGTGCCTTGATGTGTACAAGAGTGCAATTGATGGCATCCAGTACCTCAGGATAGTGTGCTACACAGTAGAAGTGTTACATACTGCTGGCCCTCACCTCATGGGGTGAGGGGAAAATAAATGTGGTTACAGGCATGAGGTAGCTCCAGGAAATGGTGGAGTACCCTGGATGCTGATGCCTGTGAGACCCCTATCATGTCCCCAGTTGGTCTTTGGAAATTACATTTAGCTAGTATGCTATGATCTACACATACCTTTGTTTCCACTTGGATGTGTTCCCCTCTGTTGGCTCTGGGTCTGGCTCTGGGTCTGAGATAGGGTCAGCAGAGCTCAGTAAGTTTTTCTAGCATGTCCCTGTCCACCCTGAAGCACTGCACAATCTCCAGCTCATGTAGCTCTTGGTAGGTTACCCGGGGCTTGAACACTCTTCTCCTTCTCAGGCTAGGCCTATAGTCATCATCATCATCATCATCATCAGCAGTGAATACAAAATGTGGTAAACAGCAACAATACAATCCAAAAATAACAGGATACAGATTCCCCAACACTCGAGACTTCGAATACCAATAAAACAAGAAATTTATTCACAGAGAGAGCAAAATACACTGTAGCTCTTAAACAGGGTTAAGCGCTTTCATCTGTCACACCGCAGATCTCATCAGAACCATTGTGCTCCTGCAGTCCATTCTATTTAAAGACTTTTAGGCACCACAATCCAATTCAAAAACTCTCTTTTTTAAAATAACACATACCTAATAATGAACTGTTGTTAGAAGTCATACTAACTACATGATAATGTCAGCTTATTTTACACTTATACAATAGATTAATAAATTGAATATTCAAAATGCTTGTACATTCATCTTTCACATGAAAAATCTAAACCTAAAAATAATGTTAGACTACACAGTTATCCTAAAATATATATACAGTTGAATAATAACAGGCATAAATACTTTGGGTCATTCTATGTCATGTCTATACACATATTATATATATATACTAAAGGTAAAACTATCCGTGAAGTATATGTAAAAGTATAATAATGTAAAATTATATTTATATAAATCAATATACAGGAGTATATTACCAACATGTCAAGATGTCTAATTCTTTACTGTGGCTCTTTAAAACTTGTACATGTCTTAAGTAAGTGAATTATATTAATCTATTTAAAAATAATCCATATCTGGTTGTATTAGTCAATACTAGACTCATATGTACAAGATATGCATATGTAAAAATAGGAGAAAAGGGTGATCTACTTTAATATGCAAAATTATACAAAAATATACTAAAATATATATAAAAAATGTATATTAGAGTATATGTGAAAATGTCAATAAGTCAGTAATACTTTATTATAGTACCGCCAGTGGGATGTTCTTTTTTGTTTTTTATTGTTTGTTCTTGTACAGTACTAATTTAATTCAAGAAAGGGTTTTACACTAATATGATCATTTATACCGGGTGATGTGGTTGCATCAGTACATATTTGCCATTTACTTTCTATCCAGGCCAGGTATGTCTTCCAATTCCCACCTTTATCACTAATCTCTACCTGGTCTATAATGGCAAAGATGAAACTGTGATCCGTCCCCTTTTCTACAATGTGTTTGCACAAAGCATTTTTTAAATCTCCCTTTTTTATCCTGTATGTATGCTCATAAATACGAGTCTTTAACTTCCTCTCAGTTTTGCCTATATAAAAGGCTGAGCATTTTGTACAGGTAGCTATATAAACAATGCGTTGTGTGTTGCAATTCCCATTTTTGCAAATTATAGTAGTGTGTATAATATTATCTAACCTAATTTTTTGTTGAGTATTAATAAATACACATTGTTTACAGGTACCACATCTAGTGGTACCTTTCATTCTCTTATCACTTGTTCCTCTCCTTCCATATTCCATTATTCTCTTTATATTACTTCCCGTTTTAAATACTGTACAGATGTCTGTTCCTACTATATTACCAATAGCTCCAGAGATGTTGATTAATGGCCAGTGTTTTTTGAGTATTTCGATAATTACACTGGTATAAGGATTAAATTTGATCACGCATACTTTTCTATCCCTTTCATTGCTTTTGTTTTTTAGTGACACTGTACTAATCCCCACGTGCTTCACGTGCCCCCATATTTGCAAACTTGGTTATGCTCGAGTGGGAGAATCTATACATATTCCCCAGCCAGTTTTACCAGCACATCAGACTATACACCAGATTTTTGGATGATGTTTTTATCATCTGGACAGGACCCCATGAATTGATTCCCTCGTTTCTGGAATATCTTAACCACACTACAGATTTTTTGAGATTTACTTCACATCATGATAAAAAAGGTATTGCCTATCTGGATACATGGATTAGCAATACAGGAACTGGCTTTACATCAAGGATATACAGGAAGCCTACTTTTTCCAACGACTATATTCATTTTAGTAGTTGTCATCCTTCACACATTTTCAAAAATATAGTCAAGGGACAGAGCATAAGAGCAGCAAGAATGTCATCTACTATGGAAATCATGACAAGTGAGTTGGGAAAAGTATCAAAATTATTCCTGGATCGAGGATATCCCAAGAAATTGTTAGAGAATGTCATTTCGTATGTACAAGCCCAATGGGGACACAAGTATACTCCATTATTGGGGATTAGTACAGTGTCACTAAAAAACAAAAGCAATGAAAGGGATAGAAAAGTATGCGTGATCAAATTTAATCCTTATACCAGTGTAATTATTGAAATACTCAAAAAACACTGGCCATTAATCAACATCTCTGGAGCTATTGGTAATATAGTAGGAACAGACATCTGTACAGTATTCAAAACGGGAAGTAATATAAAGAGAATAATGGAATATGGAAGGAGAGGAACAAGTGACAAGAGAATGAAAGGTACCACTAGATGTGGTACCTGTAAACAATGTGTATTTATTAATACTCAACAAAAAATTAGGTTAGACAATATTATACACACTACTATAATTTGCAAAAATGGGAATTGCAACACACAACGCATTGTTTATATAGCTACCTGTACAAAATGCTCAGCCTTTTATATAGGCAAAACTGAGAGGAAGTTAAAGACTCGTATTTATGAGCATACGTACAGGATAAAAAAGGGAGATTTAAAAAATGCTTTGTGCAAACACATTGTAGAAAAGGGGACGGATCACAGTTTCATCTTTGCCATTATAGACCAGGTAGAGATTAGTGATAAAGGTGGGAATTGGAAGACATACCTGGCCTGGATAGAAAGTAAATGGCAAATATGTACTGATGCAACCACATCACCCGGTATAAATGATCATATTAGTGTAAAACCCTTTCTTGAATTAAATTAGTACTGTACAAGAACAAACAATAAAAAACAAAAAAGAACATCCCACTGGCGGTACTATAATAAAGTATTACTGACTTATTGGACATTTTCACATATACTCTAATATACATTTTTTATATATATTTTAGTATATTTTTGTATAATTTTGCATATTAAAGTAGATCACCCTTTTCTCCTATTTTTACATATGCATATCTTGTACATATGAGTCTAGTATTGACTAATACAACCAGATATGGATTATTTTTAAATATATTAATATAATTCACTTACTTAAGACATGTACAAGTTTTAAAGAGCCACAGTAAAGAATTAGACATCTTGACATGTTGGTAATATACTCCTGTATATTGATTTATATAAATATAATTTTACATTATTATACTTTTACATATACTTCACGGATAGTTTTACCTTTAGTATATATATAATATGTGTATAGACATGACATAGAATGACCCAAAGTATTTATGCCTGTTATTATTCAACTGTATATATATTTTTAGGATAACTGTGTAGTCTAACATTATTTTTAGGTTTAGATTTTTCATGTGAAAGATGAATGTACAAGCATTTTGTATATTCAATTTATTAATCTATTGTATAAGTGTAAAATAAGCTGACATTATCATGTAGTTAGTATGACTTCTAATAACAGTTCATTATTAGGTATGTGTTATTTTAAAAAAGAGAGTTTTTGAATTGGATTTTGGCGCCTAAAAGTCTTTAAATAGAATGGACTGCAGGAGTACAATGGTTCTGATGAAATCTGCAGTGTGACAGATGAAAGCGCTTAACCCTGTTTAAGAGCTACAGTGTATTTTGCTCTCTCTGTGAATAAATTTCTTGTTTTATTGGTATTCGAAGTCTCGAGTGTTGGGGAATCTGTATCCTGTTATTTTTGGATTGTATCATCATCAGCAGTGGCAGCAGCAGCATTGACCTCAGCATCTAGCACATTCATATGTAGCAGACCTGTAGCAGTCCCTGGCATTCCTTCAGTTAAAACTACCAAGTCTGTACTACACTGGTGCAGAGTATGGGGGTGAAATCAGATTGTAGGGTGTATGCAACCTTTATAGTGCTCTGCTGTAGGTGCAGCATGTGTGATTGGCTACCTATGATGCATTCCACCTGCCAAGTACATCATTAAGTACTGTTAATGGCCCTTGTTTAAGTGAAACTGGGGTCATCAGTAATTAAGATATTATTGCCTTTCTCAGACAATTCTTTTTTTTGAATAGCCTTCCATGCTCAGCAGAGCACTGCGCCATGCAAACACACTCCGCAAAGGTAAACAATGCTCAGCTTTCAGTATACATGCCCCCATGAAAGGTCACGTTCAGCACGGCAGTATGCAGTACTAACGCGCTCAAACCCGATGAAACACGCGCCCCGAAGGTAAAGTTTAACAGTCAGTGTACACCCCCCTTGCTGAGCACAGCGGCACACCATTAAAACAGTTTCTCAGCATCATCGTCATCATGATCTTCATTGTCATTTTTGGAAGACTCTGGCAGTGGCCTTGCATGTGGTTGTTATCATCTTTGGATATGAGAACATCCAAGGGTCTCATGGACTGTAAAGATTAACTACAAAACACAACAGAAAAGAAAAACAAATGTCTATCATGCAGAACAGTCCCATGAACATCACAGCACAACACAATATGATTATGATGACAATTTACACAGGAACTGACACACATCCATTATGGACAGAGTTATTTGTGGCCCTATATGTTGTTGTCCTAAAAAGGATGACAGTATTCTTTGCTGAACAATTCTTTATGCTTAGGAACACACACGTGAGTCATTAGCTTTGTAAATATGTATGAATGCACAAATCAGCAGACTGTATTGTCTGCATTTAGTGTCAATGTTAAAATGAGGGGAAAGTGATCTGACAATATTGTGGACATTAGGCAAGCAATATGACAAATATCTGAAATAGCATATTTGGCTGAACACGCATCAGTGTAATGAATACAACAGTAAAACAATGTGATATGTTCAATCAACACAGCTGTGGACATATGAAAATCTAATATATCTGTTACTAAAAGTATTGTGTGTGCACAACTGTGTGCATTATCCACCAAAACAATTAGCAATCAGTACCCTGAAAAAAATCGAAAACATTGTGAATATGCTTGCTGATACTGAACTGCTGCAATCAAATGGTTATATGCTCAAGTATCAGTCAACCTAAGCTCTAACAGTCTTTCTACATAAATACCCAAGGTGTCTGAGGCATATGCAATACCAATATTGACCTGCATGGTATGCTGAATATGAACTGCTGCAATCAAATATGTATCTGCTCAAGTGTCAGAAAACCTAGGCTATAACTGTGTTTCTACAAAAAACACCCAAGGTGCCTGATGCAGATGCAATACCAATACTGACTTGCACTGTGTGCTGAATACAAACTGCTGCAATCAAATGGGAATCTGTTCATGTCAGTAAACTTAGGCTATAACCATATTTCTACAAGAGCAGCCAAGGTAGCTGAGGCAGATACAATATCATTGTTGACCTGCAGGGTGTGCTGAACATGAACTGCTGTAATCAAGTGGGAATCTGCTCAAGCATCTAATCATAACTCCCAACATGTCCACCACAGATCAAATATCAATACTGAACAGTAGATATCCATTCATTCTGTGAATAGGAGGGCTATATACAACAAAGAAATCAGCAGAAAACACAGCCAGACATAAAGCATGCCAAATAACACATCATAAGTACAAATCAAAGCATTTATAGCATCCACCTAACCAAGGTATGTGAAAGATACACCAATCTATTATTTAGGTTGAGGAGTACATTTCAAAACATGTGTGCTGAAACAATGGCTGAATAATATATAATATACCAACATTATTAGATTTTATTTACAGTTATAAGTACTGCTACAGTATGATGATTACACTTGCCTTACTATTGCATGATGGGAATTCCTGCAATCTATCAATGTACATGTTATTGTGAAAAATACAAGTCTGTAAGCATCAGAAGATGCATTTCAGTTCATTAAATGCATAAAATATCTATGTACCTCTTTCCCTCCAATGATCCTCACATCTGTGCATCTGATTAATGCACATGGCTCTGTTGCAACTACAATCCTCCTCACCTAAAATTAAAAAAAAAAAAAAAAAATGTATGAATAATGTACTCCTCAAATAACACTGATATACATTTCTCAGAACAGTTTATAGACAGTTCTTTATGAAAAAACATTAGATAATTACAATACACAGTTGACATTTTTTTAATCAGGTGTTAATATCTTTGACAACAGACTAGAGGACATATGATTCCAAACTGCAACAACAATCTACAGCTAAAGTCTAACCTTAACAACTACCTGCACTCCTAATACATATTAACTGAACAGTCATATTTTGTGTAAAGTGAAAAGAGTTTATATTGTGACATCAAATGGATGGGGGATGGTCTACTAATAATGATCTTGGCTTTGGATTGCAAATTATGAACATTTGTTGCTCATGCAGCTAAGCAGTTGGAAAATTACATTCATTTTATTGTTGTGTTCCGAAACATTAACAG
This sequence comes from Protopterus annectens, assembly GCF_019279795.1. NCBI lineage: Eukaryota > Metazoa > Chordata > Ceratodontiformes > Protopteridae > Protopterus > Protopterus annectens. The sequence continues at coordinate 696,885,718 of NC_056731.1, read as the reverse complement.
TAATGGAGAGCATACATTCCTCAGTGAGTGCGACAGTGTCATGTAGCATACAGCTTCTGTGAACAGAACCATACATGTTGCTGTATCTTACGAGCACAATAAGGTATATGTGAGGACAATGATATTCCTTGCTAAATTGTACATCACTACATACATCTTCCCTGTTTTTCATTTCAGCTGTTAGTCTACCAATCCCAATCTCTCAAAATTTGAGGATGATGTTGTTCTACTAGTGATGTTAATATTTCATGAGAAAACAGACCTTCATACCAGTTTTACAAAGTCCACAAATTTACCAAAAAAAAAAAAGTTGCTCAGACATACAACAGGATTTAGCAAGATGTGCTGACCCTATGGATAAATGCCTTATGTTAACAGAATGTTACGAATTACATACATGTTAGTAGGAATTAGCTGAATAATGAAGTTATTTGCAACTATGCTCAAAATATACCTTAATATCAATAAGTGTAATATGCTTTTCATAAATGCTATGGGTATATTAAAGCAAAATAATAGATTAGGATATATGTGTTCCCTCTCTGGGTTTGAGAGCACAGTGTGCCAACAGGTAGGCCTGCTGTCCCGTTTCCTTACAATCTGAGCTACCTGCCAGCAAATGCAGGCCTTAAACAACAGATACTGTTCTACAAACTCTGCTTTTAGAAACATGGTGTTATCAGAGCATTACAGATTACAACCATATTTGTAGAAATGTGAAGACTATTGCAGTGAGTCATTACCATACTCAACATAAACATTAATATAAAGTATTGAAATATGATTCTTCCAAAAAAATGCCATGAGTGAAGTTAATTGGTACAGATATGTTTTCCCAGTGTAGATTAGAACCCACAAAACCCCCCAAAGTTCAACATACTAGCCAGATGCTTAACAGACCAAGCTAACAATCAAGACATGATTCGTAAATGCACTAATACTGCTCTACATACCATGTTATTAGAAAGCTGTTGTTAGAACATTACAGATTACAGTCATATTCTTATAAATTTGTGGACTATCAGAATGAGTCATTGCCATTCACGACATAAACATTACTATAAAGTACTGAAATATGGTTCTTCCAAACAAATGCTACATGTGAGGCTAACAGGTACAGATACATGCTTTCCCCTATGGGGACTGGAATCCACAGTAAGTGAAATCTCAACATGCTACTCAGTTGCTTTACATGCAGCAAGCATTTTGTTTTTGAAAACAGCTACTGCAGGTGTTTATTAGAACTCCTGTATGGATGAAAACATAAAATGCAAACAATTTTTGGACCCTTTATTGTAAAGAAATAACAGCTATCATCACATTACTAAAGCACATGTGTAAGCAGTTGGACAGGCATTGCTTTTTTAATAAATAAACATGTCCATGTACTTTTTTAGGAAGAATGATGTAATGAAGTTATATACTTGTTTTTATTCCAATATATAACAGTGCAATAGGTGATACTGTGGGACTATAATGGAAAACTACAAATTGTGCAGTCATCTGTGATGCAAGAGTACAGTGGTTAAGTGCAATTATGTAGTTAGATGTTGAAAAACTTACGTACATCTACAAATAACATACTTATGGATATTATGCACATTATTAAATAAATTAACAACATGGAAGTTGAACCCATAGTTAAGAGGACAGTATTTACCAAGCCCACACTTATCCCTATGAGCTAATTGTCACAGCAGCTAGTACATGGTTGTAAAAATATCTATCTGATATATAAAGAACAGAGAAATAATGGTAACATTTGTAGCAATGCTCAGGCATACATAGAATATTGATACTTACTGTAAAGATCTATAGGCTGCCTCAGCACCTTGGCAACCCTCCCTCGAAGATCCTCTGTGTCTTTCCATTTCACGTCATCATAGCGGTGATGAACTTGCACTCCAGTGTGGTAGGTCCCTATCCTCCATCTCTGCTCCTTTGCAATCTGGTTCCACACATTATGCATGGCAAAGTTTCTGAGTCTGGCTCTCATCTTCTACTCTAATCTGGTGTACATGGTCAACATCTGGGTCATCTCCTCATTAGTCCAGTTGGGTGCATGGACATGCCGCAGTCATCTCAAAGTAGCCATCAAGGTCCTCAAGTTGAAGAAGTCTGGAAAATACAAAAACAGAGAAGTGTTTGCTGAGGTATAACTCAATTTGCAGTTAGGAATGGTCTAATCAGTAAATGTATCAAAATCAATATTTGAAAGTGGAGCTGATGTCATGTTATCAGATCTTTGGAAAACAACGTGCATGTGCCACACATGGTATCATTTATTAATACCCATTGGATGCTTACTTGGTGCACATGGGTGTTTTGATGCATAAAAACAATTTTTGCAGATGTGCATAAATGGGATTACAAAAACATGAATTTTAACGAACCTCATGAATTATGTATGGCACAAATAATACTTAAAGATCGGTGCACATAAGGTCCACTTTGATTCTGTGATTCGGACTGAGAGGTACATTGACAATTAGTAACATTTCTGTTTTGATGATTAGTATATCTTTTAAAGTTGGTCATTTCAAAAGGTGCATATTTAAATTAATATTTAAATGTTACCTTTAACAGAAGTTGTTATGAGTTAGTTGAATTATGTTGTCTTGAACTCTGTGCATACAGGCATTGTTGTTACTTGTAATATGTGACATTAATATTTATCATACACAGTGTTATACAGCTATTTTCATTGCACCACAATGCATACTCTGTATATCAACATATGCTGGTCACTGAATGAAATACATAAATGGGCTCAAACATGAATATTATCATGTGTGCATCACTATCTTTCAGATCGCGAACCATCGTAGGGGTGACAACTTCTCCCCCAAGGAAAATGACATCATAATTGATGCTCTCCACCAACATGGAAGGAGACTCCTAGGTTGTTGAGGTGATACTGTTTGGAGAAATGAAATCTGGACAGACCTCACCAACATGATCAACACAGTTGGAGGCCACAACCAATCCCGTAAAGCTTGTAGATGATGCTACTCAGACATGATCCATTGTGCAGCCAATACAGTGACATCTTATGAGAGATTGAGGGATGCCACTTATGGTGGACCAAAACTGACACCCCCAGACAACATCATGATATTTCTGGCCTTACTGCATACAGCAAGAGGGGAGTGATGCCTCCCTAGTGGTGGGATTGAAGCTGTAGTTCCAGGATGAACATATACATCTCTATTTCCATTACAAGAGTGTGTATTGAGACAATCACTGCATATTGCTGTAGCCTGCATATTCATGTATTGCTGTTTTTGATTTACAGCAACAGAATTGATCCGTCCACACACATCCACACTGGGGGAGAATGATGAATGTAAGTCTAATTGCTTGTACTGATACAAGTGAGTGACAGACAGAGCAGTCCAAACAACATTTGTAATGCAGTTTACATTAATATTCACAGGTCAATATACTAAGCCAGAGAGTGGCAGGTGAGTGTGTCTATACTGTTACTGTGAACACTACCTTGTTAGTGCCTCAAACTCATTTCATTTCACTGCTGTTTACTGTTATATTGTGGTTTTCCTACCATTTTACACTACAGCACCACAGTAGCCCTGTCTCTGAATTCCAAAAGGCTGCACTGAGATATACACCTTATAGTAACCTTTATGAATTTGTCCCCATGTGTTGTCAGATATTAATAAAGCTTGATGTGTAATTTGTTGTATTGAAGAGATATTACAAATTGCAGCTGGAAGTGGAAAATAAATTTATGACATAGCTATATTATAAATTTAAGTAAAAATAAAACTCTGTAAAAGTGCAACATTTCACATGAGCACAGCTAGACCAGTCAGTATGCTCATGAAACGGTCAATATTGTCATGTGGATTATAATTAAGTTCATTTTAATCTTCCCTGCTATCACATAGATGGAGGACCAAATTTCAGTCTGAATGGAATGCTTTGGTCAAGTCAAGACAAGTCCATTTATTCTTTTATTGAGACCACGCAGTCCACACCACTTCAGAAAAAACAAATCCCTTAACTATAATACTTCTGGTCATAGGTATACTTGCTTCATGCCAGAAGAAAGTTTTAATGCCTTTTTTTTCAAAAGCTTTAATTCCTGGTCAGTATTTTTTTTTATTATCTGCATTATTACATTTGATGAGATATTGTTAAATCTTATAAAGTAGCCTTGAAAATGACAGTGTTCCTTACCCAAGATATATAGATAATGACTCTACTATTAGACATTGGTGCATAATCTGCCAACAGCAAACTGGATGAGACAAACTTGTCATCTACAGTTTCAGCAGGCATGTTATTTATCAAAAAAAGCATGCCCACATAACTCCTTAGTTGCATATTCTAACTCCACAGTCACAGAGCTGAAGGGAAAAGAAAAATACCATGCAAAGAAAAAAAACATCTTACATAACGGCAATGTCATAGTGCAGCCTTGTAACACAAAAACTTTCCAAAAACATATGTAGTTGGGGAGTAACAATCAGGGACTGAGTAGTCCTGCAGATTTTTTTTGTGTTAAATGGCAGATATCTCATTCACAATAGGTTCATCTTGTGTAAATGGCAGAATCAGTAGAATTGTAGGCAATCATCATACCACCTACGTCCTTGGACCCCATGAAAAGAGGTCTGGTTTGTCCCTTGTGTACTGAAGATGAAGTTATGATGGACTTTGGGGGGGGGGCTACAGGAATCCATTCCATTAGGAATGTAACCTCATTAGAACCATCAGTACATTTAGGCAGTCTGTAAATGTAACTGGATTACTCTGGCACTCAATCTGCCACCTTTCCAGCATACCATTGACCCTTTGAAGTGATGAATATAACCTGCATCATAGCCTCCTGAAATGTCATGCCCTTCTCTCCCACAGAAGTATCAGTGCTTATCATTTATTTCCCTCATGGACAGTGGTAGTTGGTGCTGATCATAGAATTGCTCTGATTATGGTCAATTAGGGTACACATGGCTAAGCTTGTAAAGGCCTAAAGGCCATTAACCTAATAATCTCCTGAGAATCTATGAACAGGTGCAACCAGTGGAAGGGCAAGCCATGCAATTTCAAGTGCAGACAGACCAGGTACATTACTGCAAAATTGTCATAGCTTTCAACAATGCATAGCACATGTGATACCTGACATTTATATCAGCATTTGTCAATACAAGCTGATCTGGTGTAAAGTTGCAACATCCGTCACGTGAGTATTTGCAGCCCATGTTGCTGTGTTGTATATGTGATGTTATCAGTATTCTTTTTTGCTAAATAAAAGACTGTACTGTCTTTCTCTTTACTTTCCCACTGCAGGATCCCCAGTACAACACACAACCTCTACATAACTGGAGTCTGTCAGTGGTATGCTATTAAGTATGTGTGTTACCTGTCCTTGTTGTCAGTTCTGTAGTTGACATCCATTAATACTGTGTCAGTCTTAGCATTCCTAGGCTAGTCTGCATCAACATCCTCAAGTGCACATATGACTGGTATGTGTGTGTCATACATTCTGTATGTTTTAATTGTGTTCACTTAGTTAATGGTGTAAATGATGTGATCATGAATGCTGTTTTTTCCATATATTAGTTGATGTTCATCCCTCTTCAATACCACCATCTCCCCATGAGTTTTTTCCTAGTGTGTTTTTTTATGCATCACACATGTCATGCATGCTGGCCATGTAAACAGATTATATACTTATTTTATTTAGATTCCATGAAACATACATACAGTAGAATGCAAGTGAAGTCATTATTATTTGTAACATTGCATATGCAGATGTATATGACATATATCTTTGATGATATCCATCATGTGATGTAGACAAATTTTCCTGATCTGTGTCTTTGTATCTTGGAGCTCATCAACTATCTCTACCATCCCACAACCCATCCAGTGATCATCATGGTTTTCAAGATTTGTCTCAGCATGTAAGTATGGTCCCTGATACAGTGGACCTTGAGTTATTTGGAGACTCCATCCATGAGTTTGACAGTAATGTTGCAGCAGATGTAGCCTCAGATGTGAAGGTTCACTTGTCTAAGCAATTAAAAGATGCTGCCACAGTGGATGTTAAGCAGGGTGAGGCTGTTGACCAACACACCACAGTTGAGAACACTGCTGTTGACAATTACACGCAATAACCAGGGGTGGCTCGTGATATCAGACTGCAGTCCTCCCACCTAGAAATAAAAGAAATAAATAACGTGAAACATAAACTTTAAAAAAAAAAATGTCTTTTTTAATGAGTACCAGAACTGCTGTGCATGTGCAGACACACAGGACCAATCAGGAGAGAGGTGAGCAGGGTTTCAAGTGCAGGACCAATCAGGAGTGAGGTAAGTTGAGTTCTAAGCTCTTGCAGGGAAGCATTAAGTCAAGCATGGATTTGCTGCTTCGAGACAATGGAGTTGGATCTGTTTTACTGCTTCTGGACCCATTTACTGTGTGTGTGTGTGTGTGTGTGTGTGTGTGTGTGTGTGTGTGTGTGTGTGTGTGTGTGTGTGTGTGTGTGTGTGTGTGCGTGCGTGTGTGATGCCCTTGTTAACACATAGTGGTGGGTAGAAATACTCAGGCTTGAACGCTGTACCTTGGATGCAGGTGGCAAGGACCTGAATTCCCTACCCACCACTATTTGTAAAAAATTGCAGATTTTTGCCTCATATTTGTTCTGTTCCTCATAACATCTGTAGTTTCTGTATCTTCATATTTCCTGGTCAAATTTTGTGGTGCACTGGTAGCATTGTTGCCTGACAGCTGCAGGTTCTCTGGTTTGATTCTTGGCTGGGGAGCCTTCTGTGTAGAGTCTGCATGCTCCCCCATCCCTTACAAAGATGTGTCTGGAGTATTTCGCTCTGCTGAAATTTGGTTTTGTTTTGTTCCAAGTCAGACTAGTTTCCTGGTTAACAAATGTTTAAAAATAACAGGCATTTGAATTTCAGACTTCATATTCTTCAGAAAGTATATGGTAAAACAAAACCATTTATTCTAGCAATTGTCTAAGTTTATAACATGGATATTTGAAATTTGCCCATATTTGTGGGACTGCATTCCCCCATTATTGGCCTCATCCAGGTATTTTGTGCTAAGGTTGAGAGCTATGGTGAGAACTGAATTCACTGAATATGTTTGGCAGCTGTATTCCCACATTATTGGCTTTTTTCAGGTGTTTTTTTGCTAAGAGGTTGACAGCTATGGTGAGAACTGAATTCACTAAATAGTAGCCATTTGAGTTTTGTCTTCTTCTGTTTCATCTGATTTGGCATAGTGGTATGTTTCTCTGACTGTTTTGCACAGGGTCCACTGGGTTCAAGACATGGCAGTGAAATGTATGGTAGTAACACAGCATTTTATTCTAGCAACTTTCCAACATTATACAAGCAATGTTTAAAATGTGTCCCTGTTTTTTGGCCTTTTGTCCCCCCCCCCAATAAATTTTGGCTTTTTCCAAATTTCTTGTGCTGCAAAGTTCAGAGATACAGCTGAGTGTTGAGTAGATTTTACAAGGAGCTGAGAGCTGCAGAGGAACAAAAGTTTAGTGCTGCTTATGCGAAGCTGGCGTGTGTTGTTAATAGCACAACAGGTCGTGTACTTGCTTTTGATGCAGAAGGCTGTGGGTTCTACTCCCACAGTAGGTAGATGCATTGCTGATACTGTACTGTGTTGTAAAGGGGGTGGATGATGCAGTCCTCTTTGGCAAAGATACCTAGCAACTATGAACCTATTATCAGTTTGCTATCCATTCCCTATTGCGGTATTACTAGCTTATCATTTTTTTAATGCATGCGACATAGGCAATTTATTCTTCAAGGGCAACAGGCACTTTATTTGTAGATGAAACAATGACATATAAAGTTGTTTGCTAGCAGCAACCTCTTTATTAGTTACAGATTTCTTTAATGTGGATTTTACTACTTCAGAGATTGTGCATATTTACTGATACTGGTGGACTATAGAAGGTTGAGTAGACGTTTTATGATGGAAATGTTCTGAATTGGGCGGTTTTGTCATTGGTGCATGCATTTTGTTTCATTGTTTACTGGAAAAATGTTCAAAACAATAAATTTAAAATGCCCTCTAACAACTGTACTGCATTGTACAAGGAATATAATTTAATACAATCAGGAAGGTGTATCAAAGAGCATGTGTATGTTTCATGTTCAAGGGGCCTATGATTTTGAAAACAGCCCAGAGTTAATCTTTATCTGCCACTGGCAAAATGTATTTTCTCTGAATGTGGGTTTCAATGCTGTTTCAATGCATGTGAGTTTCAAGGGCAGAGAAGTTTTAATGCTAAGTCTATTTTCACTGTGAGACTGCATTGCTTTGTTTAATAGATATCTATTAGGGTTTGTGCTGTAAAATGCAAAATAAAACTTTCAAATGAAATCTAAATCATTGCAGAAGTAAAGCAGTATACACATTACAGTGTTTATGGTAAATGGGGCAAAATAACCAAGGAATGGGACGTTGGAATGGCTGCAGGGGGGAGGCTCCATTAAACCATGATTTTGTGAGGGGGGGTAGCAAACTCAGACAGCCCCGGTTGAACTATACTTCTCAGTTGTCCATATTTTTGCAGAATGAATAGATATTTGCTTCTTATTTTTGGTTTGTTCCTCATAAAATTTGTGGTTTTCTAGCAAATCATTTAGTAATGAAGTCATTAAATGACAGACATTGAGTTTCAGACATCATAACCTTCAGAAAAATGCATGCTAATGCAAGACCTGTTATTCTATCAACTGTCTTAAGTTTATACAAGAGCAATTTTTAGTAGTGTTTGTATATTCCCACAATATATTTGGCCTTGTCCAGATTTCCTGCATTAAGAGGTTGAGAGGTACGTGCAAATCGCTTTGTAAAATTAGGAATATCCATACCTCTCAATTGTCCCCAATATTGGCTCAAAATGTTGCTCTCCCCTAATAATCCCTCCTCAAAATGGCAATTTTGGAAGAAAACGTGGAGGGTTTACAATTATATATAACTGTAATGATCAGAGTTATAGATTACTTTTATTTCAGAAATGCATGTAGATGCTCTTATTTTGTTAGCTGCTCAAGTTAACAGTGTTAATATTAAAAAGGTGTCCCTTTTTTGACAGGTTCTCAGCTGTATTGTGTGGCAACTTTATATTTTTGCATCACATTTGTGGTCTGTTTTTCATAAAATTGTGGTTTCCTGGCAAATTAGTGGCAAATCATTAAAGATTGAAGTTAGAAAATAATGGCAGACATTTGAGTTTCAGATTTCATACCCTTCAGAAAATTTGTACTAATGCAAGACCTACTACTGTTCTATTATCTAAGTTAATAAGAGCAATATTTAAAAATTGTCCTTATTTTTGGGCCTGTGTCCCACTTCTAGTTCTATGTATGGCTTTGTCCAGATTTCTTGCTCTGAAGTTGAGAGGTATGAGTGTCAGAGCCATCACTGTCAGCCAGAGACATTTCAAACTGTGACATACTTGTTGCACCCCACTCCCCATTGTAGTGGCTCTGGATGCGTCCACGGAAGGCAAGGAGCAGTTATGCAGTGTAAGTGTACAGAGTATTCCCCCATCCAAGGTAGACCACAAGTACGACCATGGCTTTTCATCTATCCTTGAATTTGCAGAATGTTCTGGTTTTCTGTCAGATTTTTATACTGTTGATTTATGCTTATTATTATTCAGGAAGTGCATGCTGTCACAGTGCCCTGTTGCTCTGTTTAAGTAGCAATGGTTTAATGAGCATCAGGTAAGCTTGTCAGAGATTGTAAGATGCAAGTAAGCTTTAATAAGCATACTGTTAAAGAATTACCAACATTGAAAGCCATTTTGTTGTTGCCATGTGAGAATATTTACATAACTAGATAATGTATAAGCCTTGGGTATTAAAATGCATATGACAGTATTTGTAATAAAAGGACAGGATTACAGTATTTTCAGAAGATCATTGCATTTATTGGAGACTTGCAGTCATCTTTTGTTGGAGACTTGCAGTCATCTTTGCAGGCTTACCCGTAAACTAAACAGAATGCCAATCTATCATGTGTGGTCCATAACTTGTGCAGGAATCCTTTAAGCAATTTATCTTGAGCTTGTTTCTTGTTTGCTGTTCATTTTTTACTTTGATCATGTCTTCCCCATGAAACAAGTAGATAGTTGTGTCAGGCAGCAGGTCTTTTTTGGATAAGAAACATTTTTACAAGTGGGGGTATCACAGAGATTTAATTTATCTCATACTTTGGTTGATTTGAAGTTATTTGTCAGACAACTAAATCTTGCATTGTTTTTCAAAGGTCAACCTAATGCATCTACAGGGCTTACAAGGAATAGCACGTTTAACCCTCCTATTCACCCCTCCCTTAAGGTCTTCAAAGAAGTTGTTGAGAGGGATATCAGGTCTTTGAAGTTTACCAAAACACACCCTCCAGTTAACAATTTAAATATTAAAGAGAGTTATTTAATAGACTATCTTAAAAAAGAAGGTTGTAGGGTAATGAAGCCTGACAAGGGAGGGGGTGTGGTATTAATGTACAACTCTGAATATGATGCTTATTTGTATAACATGTTACAGGACACAGAACAATATGAACTTGTTTCTAGGAATGAGATGAATATTTCTTATTCCAAAATTAATTTCCTTCTTACTGATCATTTGCTACAAGAGGTTTTTAATGAGCATTTGTATAACTATTTGCATGTTGCCAAACCCAAGACCTCTGTCATTTTTGGTATTCCCAAAACACACAAGGGCCTAGACCCTCTCAAGTTTAGGCCTATTGTATCTGGAGCAGGCAACATTACAGAACCCCTTGGAAAGTTTATAGATCATACCACAAAGAAGTTTGCTTCTTCCCTGCAATATGTTTGCAGGGACTTCTCGTATTTCCTTAAAGGCATTGAACCTAGTTTCTTCAAATCTGACCTTCTTATGATCACCATCGATGTAGTGGAACATTTTCCTAGTATACTACACTTGACAGGTCTAGAATGGTTTGAGGAGATTTTGGTCACTGAATCAGGACTTGATGGGAAGGTCATTAGTTTATTGGTAGAATTTATGGAAATAGTGCTTGAAAACAACTACATCTATTTTAATGGAGAGGTGTACAGGCAGAAAAAAGGAGTGGCACTGGGTGCCTCTTGTGCTTCCCTCTATGCTAATGTTGTTTTACATCATTGGGAGCATAATTTTATCTTTAAATCTCATTGGGTTCAACACATTGTCCATTACAGGAGATATCTGGATGATATCTGTTTGTTGTGGGATGGAACGGAGGATACATTTTTACGAATTTATGTCCTACATTAATTCTACCACTCATTTTTTGACCTTCACCCACAGCATCAGTTGTGATGAACTGAATTATCTTGATGTAACCCATTTCAAGGCCTATACTAGGCATGTTTTTCAATCCAGACTTTACAGGAAAGCCACTTTCTCCAACTCTTATTTGCATTTTAACAGTGGGCACCCATTCTACCAAAAGAAGGGTATAGTTAAAGGGCAGCTCATTCGGGCATCTAGGATGTCTAGCACCACAGACCTATTTATGGAAGAAGCCCATTTATTGAAAATTCTGTTCCTTGAAAGGGGATACCCTATTTCCTTAATCAACTGTTTGACACAAGAGGTCCTGCAAAACAGGGAACTTAAATATTCCCTTTATTAGGAACTGGCACTACTTTGTTTGATCAAAAGAGTTGTAGTGACCAGCTTAACTCTTACAACAACTTTATTTATACCGCTTCTACTAACGCCTTAGAAGTTGAAAATGTTGTTTTGAAGCACTGGCCATTACTTGCTTTACATGATGACCTGAAACGGTTTATTCAGGAGCATCCCAGATTCATTAAGAAAAGGGACGTTAACCTTAAAGAACTATTTGAAAGAAAATATTCTTCAACTTCAGCAAAAAATACCACTAGATTAGGTACTTATAAGTGTGGTGTCTGCAAACAATGTACTGCCATTTTTAACAACCGTACCCTTCAAATTCCATCCAGAAAGTTTACCTTTACTTCCGATCATTATTTCAACTGTGGGATGAAAGGGGTGGTATATCTTGGCCTCTGTACGCAGCGTGGTAGTTTCTACATTGGGAAAACCGAAAGACCTTCAAGAAGAAGGATATATGAGCATCTGTATGATGTCTCCAAGGGCAAGGAAACCAGTGCCTTTTCTAAGCACCTTCTTAGTTGTCCCAACATAGAGCTTAAATTTATGGTTTTGGAGCAGGTAACACCAGATGTCAGAGGTGATGACTGGGAGACCAGGTTGGAGTATAGAGAACTATTATGGCAACTCAAGCTAGATGCTGGGAAACCCCCTGGTTTGAACGAGAACATAAACATCAACAGCGTCCTCAAATTAAGGGTAGCTCGACTTTAGGTCATTGGTTAGCTACAAGTTCATTGTAGATAAGAAAGGACTTCTTAGCCTTTAAAGTAATGCATTACAATGCATAACAAACTGATGTTTATTACACAAAACACTTTTATATTTGGTAGTTCTTCATATTAGTGAATTGTTGTTATTTTTTTGTATTCAAAATTGATTTTTCATTGATAGTAATTTAGGTGTATTTTTTAACACTAAATTATATCTACTATTTCAAGATGTTTAAACATCTGTATACATATAATTTTTTAATGGTTGAACAGTGATTAGAGTTTTGACAGTATTGTACTTTTATACTGGGTGATTTTGTAGTGAGTGATTTTAAGAACGTGCTTCCAATTTCTCACCTTAATGACCTAATGATTTAATTTTTTAATTTTTTCATTGTTCAAGCATGTTAATTGGAAGGTCAGGTGACTGACACTTTAATATTTAAAGAACAGAACAAAGCATGTTTGTATCTTGATAAAGCTCGGTATTAACCGAGCGAAAGCGCTTGATTTATTCTTGTCTGTTGTTTTGAAATTAAACGCTCAGTTTTTTACTACCGTCCTGGTTATTGGTTCCTCTGTTGGACTTTTTTATTCTTGGTTTATTCCTGTTGTCGTGAAGTATCACAGAGATTGCTACTTTCAGCATGTTACTTGGTAATTTTATAAAGCTGAATATAAATTGTAATTAGAACTGCAGTGCAAGGAGTAGTGGTTTGAGTTGAGTGCTGCTTGTTTTTTTATACTTGATTTTGACTGGCATTCCAGTAATGTATTTAAAAAGTAATTTATTTTTTCATGCCTCACAACCTGTTTCCATCTGGATATTAAGTAAGTTGTCATGTAGCCAATGCATTGAAATATTTTTGTCTTCTACACTTCATTTTGTCTTGATTGGACTCTCGTAATGACTGTTTGGCACCCAGGGCAGCTTATTTAATTAAAGTTCTAGTTGTTGTGATTTTGAGCATAGATCCACCCTTTTCTAGTTGGTCACACCCCTTCTCATTGGCCCCACCCATTCAGCTGTCTCCTGCAGCCCTCCTTTAATTTGAAGTCACCAGCTGACACTGACAATAACCAGGGACAGGGCATTGTGGTAGATGTAGGTGAGCAGATGTTGTGCATGGCTAGGTGTCAGAGGGTGCCTCCACCTTCTGCTGAAGGTAAATGAGTGGTTAAGAGAATGGATCATTCAGTTGTCCATGCACTTTCCCATGCTACAGATCATGTGGCACACCAGCTACATGCCATGCATGAAGGACAAGAGCACAGACATGCTGAGATTATGGTTGCATTGGCTGCTCAGAATGAGAGTCTGCTGACTGTGGTACTGCTGGTGGAAACACTGGCCACTACAATACCACTGTCATATCATACTACCAGCAGAATTCTGCATTCACTGACTGTGCTCAGCAGACTGCAACCTGGGGAGACAGGTCACATGTTTGCAGAACTGCCACTGGCCATCTAGAATTACTGTCTGTGGTCCAGCCTGCACAGAGTTCGACTGTTGGCCCATACGCTGAGGTCCCGCCTGTCACAAGGCCTTCAACTTGCAGTCATGCTCCTTCATCTCAGCATGCTGTTGTAGACCCATCCATCTCCTTTATGGAGCAACCACGGCAAGATGTGACTGTAAATGGTTGGGGCAGAGTGGACCATGGTGTGAAATGTCAGTGAGGTTGCCCCACTGGACTGTGATATGTGTTTTCTGAAATTAAAATTTCTACATTATGTCCTGCATCATTTTTCTTTTTTCATGTTATTCTACAGTAAAGATATCTATGTGTAGCACTGATGCATATCCCTTATTGTTTACCATATAGTGGTACAACAGTCTCAGTGTGTATGCATACCTGTGTCAGTTGTGCCCTGAGTTGATGATCCCTGTTTTGACACATTTGCATATGTTCATGTTGGAATATGTTCTGATTATGTTACTTGTGATGCCCCTTGTGTACATCTAGTGGGTAATTCCCATTAGATGCAATCTGTGTTGCTGTGGTGGGTCAACATCCAAACATCAGTGTTCAATCTGTGTACTCATGTACATGTGGCTTGTCATGACTTAATATTTGGGTTAGATGCTGCAGTGTTGCCTGGGTCTGCACTTGTGGTCACACACTACATTGTCTATGCCTGTGACTTCTGTCCTGTATGTCATCCTGCTTCTCCTCCAATACCTGTGGGATGTTGTCTTCAGACATTTGGGTTTATTGAGGTAGTTCAGTATTTGCAAATGGAAGACAGCATGGTGTACACTGTTGTCACCTGTGCTGCCTTTTCAGATGTGTATTGCAGTTCACCCCTGGATATATCCAGACATCTGAAAATACCTTATTCTATGCATAGGCGCCGGAAGCTGTTAAAGACTGGGGGGGGGGTGACAGGGGCACTTAGTGAACTAAAAAGGGTAATATTTTTATAACTATTTGCTACCACAACATAGGTTCACTTGGAGGACATTTTAAGCTTAGCCAATTCCCTTTTGGTGCTTGAATTAACATTTTCTGATTGGTCTTAGCTATCCCCATGGCTGATAATTGTATATTAGCCCTAGTGAGAACAACTGTGATCCTACCATAGATAATTTGAGGGGGGCATGTAATGGATGCAGCATTTAGGAACTGCCTCTGTCCATTAGTGGCATGAGGGGAAATCCTGGTGTACATTTTCTATTTCCCATCCTTAGATCCAAGTTGCATTGGAATATGGATGGATGAGCTTTGCTTTATTTTTATGGATAGTCTGTTCTGGAAGAGTGGTAGCCTCTGTGATATATATCCATATCTCCAAAACATTCAGTTTAGATACCTGGACTGAGTATTTCTGATGACATTTGACTTGCTGATGTTCAGTAGGTCCATCTGTATTATGTCGGAGGATGCTTTGTATGCCAGACATGTCACCTCTAAGCACTCTGTAGGATACTGAGTATAGTAATAAATCTTTGAGGTGGTCCATGAAAGACCTATTGTTTAGGACCTGTATCCTTTTAGTAAGGTATCTCTGAAGGTATTCCAATTGTTGCATGGGGCTGGACAGATACATGCCAAAGTGGGCATTATACAAAATGATTGACATAATGAGAGCTTTGTAAAGGGGGACAACATCATCTCCAGATCTAGTCACAATCAATTTGTTTATAAGCTGTGCAATATAGAAAGGCTTTATGACTCTGGGCACATGTTGGTCAAAAGTTAGGTCACTGTACACACAGTTCCCAAATGCCAAACAAATGGATCAGTACTCATAGGGCATTGTCATGATTTTGACACCAGTTATTATTTGGGACAAACCTTCCTGCATGATGGTTAAGTCATTTGGGGATTCAATAACTCCTCCTAGCTTGCAGTCATCTCAAACTTAGCTGGCCAAAGCTCTTTGGTATTTCCTTTTACTTTTGAGATGTATATGCCAAACAGAAAAAGTCTCAACACTGAACCCTGGGGGACTCCATTGGTGACTGGTCTCTTCCCCTCTTTTGATCTCCTGCATCCTGTGAGCCAAGTTAGCAATGCAGCTGGTGATGTAAGTGTTTGCTCCTACATTATTCATCTTTTGTACTACACCTGAGTAGGGGATTGTGTCAAAAGGCTTGGCTATGTCAAGGTAATGTGGTGTGAACTGTTTTACCTTATCCATTGCTTTGGTAGCAAGAGTAAAGCTTAAAATTTGCCCATGATTTTGAGCTTTTCACACTTTCCTCTGGTCTGTTTTCAAACACATTTTTAGGGCCATGCATACATGTATGCACTCCTTGATTCACCTTCCTGATTGTATTAAATTATATTCCTTGTATAATACAGTACTCTTGTTAGACTTAAGTTAGAGCGCATTTTAAATTTATTGTTTAAACATTTTTCCAGTAGGCAATGAAACAAAAATGCATTAACCAATAATGACAAAACTGCCCTATTCAGAACATTTCCATCATAAAGGTCTACTTCCACACACAACTGCATTTTAAATTTATTGTTTGAACATTTTTCCAGTAGGCAATGAAGCAAAATGCATGCACCAATAATGACAAAACTGCCCTATTCAGAACATTTCCATGATAACAGTCTACTTCTACACACAATATATAAATACAGAATCACAGTAGCTTGTAAGCCATAGGCATGTTGCACAGCTTCTTGAACTTATTTTCAATTGGGGGGGGGTGCAAAAGGCTAAAAAACAGGGACACATTTTAAACATTGCATGTATCATTTTGGAAAGTTGCTTGCATAAAGCATTATTATTACCATGCATTTCCCTGCCAAGCCTTGAACCCAAAACACTGCTTACTGTAGTCAGAACAACATACCACTAAACTAAACAAGCAGTTTCTAGAAAGACAGGAATACAAACTTAAATGGCTATCATATCATTTAGTGAATTCAGTTCTCACTTCTCACCATAGCTCTCAACCTCTTAGCACAAAAATACAGAACAAAACCAATAATAGGGGAATACAGCCCCAAAATAGGGACACATTTCAAATACTGATTTTATAATCTTAGAAATATCATTTTGGAAAGTTGCTTGAATAAAGCATTGTTATCACAATGCATTTCACTGCCAAGTCTTGAACCCAGAACACTGTCTACTACAATCAGAGCAACATACCACTAAACTAAACCAGCAGTTTCTTGAAAGACTGGAAGACATATTTAAATGGCTATCATATCACTTAGTGAATTCAGTTCTCACTTCTCACCATAGCTCTCAAGCTCTTAGTACAACAATACAGAACAAAGCCAATAATGGGGGAATACAGCCCCAAAATAGGGACACATTTCAAATACTGATTTTATAGCCTTAGAAAATTGCTAGAATAAAAGATTTTGTTTTACCACTCTGGCAAACCAGAAAGAACAGAACAAAAATGTGAAGCATAAATTCACAAGTGATGGTGGCTAGGGACTTTAGGCTCTTTTTACCTAAACCCAATATACAGGGTTTAAGCCTGAGTACCTTTAGCCACCAGATGTACCCTGCTGGGGGCATTTTCTCACACACACACACTTCCCCTGCTGCTCCACTCTGCAATTACTGTACTCACTCTGATAGACAGACTCTCTGTTCCCCTGCTCCACTCTGCAATTAACTCCTGTCCTCCAGACCCCACAAACAAACTCCATTCTGCAGCAGCTACTGAATATCCTGCTTGCAAATAATAGCCAGGAAATGCTCTGATGTCATCGCTCACAAATAACAGCCGGAAATTCTGATGTCATCATGGCAAATGAAACCACTTGCAAAAACAGCTGGGAGGTGTAGAAAGGGACAGAGGTGATCTGCAAAAGTGGGGCCCTCCCCCATGCTCTATGGTTCCGGCACCCATAGTTCTATAGTGTTTCTTGTTGTTGTCTATTGCAGGCCTCCTGTGCAGGATTTGATGGTTCACGTTACGGGGTCATTGGCCATGGGTGAAGAGGATAATGACAGTCACTTGTGGGGAATTCAAACACTTGTTCATAATGGATATTGTTGGGGGAGGGGTATCCATAGCCTACATGCTAGCTGTGTTCCTGTACTTACTCAGTAGTTGTCCCTCAGGTGTTTCACCTTATTGGAAAGCAGCCCTCAGTTCACTTTCTCTCCAAATGGCAGCATCGTGGACACATTCCAGAGTGTGTTGCCATGATGTTTGTTATGCTGCCATCTGCTGCACACACAGCTTGGCACTTCATGGATGGCATGCCTTTCTGTTTATGTATCAATATACTTCTGTGTGCACTGGTGTCTTGATAGATATGGTTGTGCAGTCTATTGCACTTGAGTACATGTGGGAAGTTTGCTGTTTTATAGAACCAGTGCATTACAGATCTCCCCTCCATGGGGGTGGATGGAAAGTGTATGTAATCTTCCACCTTGTTGCACATTGCTTCCAGGAATTTTGCCAGGATATGACTGGAAACTGTCTGTAATAATCATCCTCCATGTGTCTGTGGAATGTCCCAGATGCAAATACACTCAGGTTGAGGCACACTTTGGTTTCAGTAGGAATGGGGTTTCCTCACATGTTCTGCACAGGCATGTGTGGGGCACACATGTTGCAGACAGCCTGCACAAGGTGTCTGTCTAGCTGGTATCTATTGATTATTTGCTAGTCTGGCAATTGGTTTAGTTGCAGCCTTGCTCTGACTCTAGTTGGTGCCTTCTAGGACATGTGGTCACAGCATTTATGGCTTGCATCATTGCAGTCTGTAGCAATATATTAACAGTGGCTTGCATTTTGATACATATATATATATATATATATATATATATATTTTAATATTTTGCTATGGATTTAACTGTAATCCATAGTATTCTTTTGAATTCCTTGGTGTCTGGACAGTATCTACTGAGGATTTTAGAAACATAGTTGGTGTGACTGTCACATTTGAATTGCATTGCGTGCACACCATATGTTTTAGAATTGGACCAGTATGCACAGAATCCCTAATTATCCTATGCCAAATACTTTGCAGCCAGGTAGTGCACTGTTTTGGATTCAGTAAGTTGCTCTACACAGTGTATAGAGTTGTGCACAGTCACACAAATAAGGTAAAGACTGTGGCATGCAAATTACAACATAAGCAATTGAATTGTAGGCTAATCAACTAATCCAAGATGGAGGAGCTATTGAACAAGCTATAAAGCAACCTTGTAGACTAAGTGCTGTTTTTTCCTGTGAATTCCAAAACCTATTGGAATACAGCCATGGAAAGGAGTCTACACAGAAACAATGTTAGGGGCTGCTGTTGGTTTAATTCATGTGTATGTGTATCAGGCTGAAGTCTATGCTGCTGCTTATGCTAATAAGCAAAGGCCAAGAAGAAGAGTTTTCAGACCCTGGGTAACTTATCACAACCTCCACAATGTGAAAATTGTAGAGTGCCACTGGGTGAATAGAGACACTCTACGGGAACTCTGCAACTTCTGTTGTCCTCAACTCAGAGCCAGGGCAACCGAGAGGAATCCATCCCAGTGGAGACAAAGGTATGTGTAGAACTTAGAATATGATCTACAGGTACCTTTCAGAGACCAACAGGGGACATTCTGGGGGTGTCACAGGCATCAGTACCCAGGATCCTCCATCAATTATTGAATGCTATGCTCCAGCATGCCAGTGACCAAGTATATTTTCCATGTACTTCTGAGAATTGGGTCAAAAATACGCAGGAGTTCTACCCTGTAGCATACTGCTCTGAAGTACTGGGTGCCATAGATTGCACACATGTAGAAATTAAGGCACCACATGAGGAACAAGGAAGGCTCCACATTAATAGAAAGGGCAGTCACTCTATTAACTACCAAGTCATGTGTAATGCCAAGGGAATAATTGTGAATGTGTGTTCTGGCAACCCTGGAAGTTACCACGACTCACATATCTGTCACACCTCCCAATTGCATCAGATAGGGGGCACATCCCACAGTTTCATTTACTGGGGGATGCAGGTTATGCACTGGAACCATGGCTGATGACATCCATCAGAAATGCACACACAACTACTGAAGAACGTCATAATGAGGCACAAGCTCGAACTAGAAATATCATATAGCATATATTTGGGCTGTTGAAGTCTATGGTTCCAGTGCCTAGATACATCTGGGGGAGCCCTGCTACAGTACAATTCATTGACGTAATGAAATATTCACTGTATGTGCCTTGCTATACAACATCATTATGAGAAAACAGTTTTAGCAGGCTCAGCAAAGGGAAGAAGCACACATCCCACCACTAATGCCAAGGTAACCACAGACATATGCAGATGAGGAGCCAGAGGGGAATGCCACAGCTGCTGTGGGTGTAGGCAGACATAGGCATGCTCAATATGCCCTCACACTGGCTAAGAGGCAATGCATAGCACACTCATTCCCCACCTAAGGGCCTAAAACCTTCCTCCTATGCACATACATATAGTAACATTGATGCCAGGCAATTCTCACAACCTTTACCTCCAAATGTATCGGCTGTGTACTGCTTGCACCAGACAGTGTCAGCCCTGAACTAAAAGTGTTGTAACTGCTGAATTTACAAGGTAAGTGTTGAACCTGGAGTGTATTGTCTAATAATATGAGTGAATGGCATATCCTTTCATTTTGTTACTTGGTGGTGTAAGCAAGTAAAAGGTAGGAGATTTGTACAAAAATGACCTTAACATGTGACAGCAGAGACTTATTTGACTTATATGTGTCCATTAGTAAGTAGTAGGCCTTAGACATCAAAGTTTCACACAGTCATACCTCTCAAAAGTAGTGATGTTCACTGCATGCCCTCAGTTTAGCACCATACGTTTGCAATGGAAAATCATTAAAGAGAGAAGTTAGAAAGCAATGATACGCATTTCAGTTTCAGACTTCACAACCCTCACAAGACCAATAACAATAAAGATGGAAAATTTTGATGCTATCAACTGTCTAACTTTCTAATACCAGTATAAGTCAAAGATACAATTACCAGTTCAACATCACAAATGCAGATGTAGTAAGCACTAAGTCAGCTATGAACAAGGTGACAATTTTGTTACAGGACCTAAACTGGGACACTTGAGGGCCGCCCTGGGAAGCCAGGTCTTCAATCCCATTCTCCCAGCTCCTATGGGAATGGAGATAGGGCAGCCATGTCATCTCACACCGGGGCAGACAGGTTGGCCTCCAATCATTCACCAGGCACTGTGGGGATGCCACTCTGTGAAAAGCACCACCCAGGAGGCAAGAGGCCACATGCCAGGAGGCTTGAAGCAATGCACATTATTTGGTACCTGTCACTGTGGGGGTGAGAGACTGAGGTGTGCCACAAAAAGTGCGGAGATGTAGGGACCCAGGTCCATATCCCCTGCAAGTGTGAAAGCCCTAGGTGCAAGGCAAAGTAGAGAACCGGTGTCTGAGGCTTCGTGGCCCAGCAGAGTTCCACAAGGCTGGGAAGATCCTCTGAGCGGCACCAACAGCACACATGACACTGCATGATTTGGCAGCAGTTAGGAGATATGTAACCCTGGAAAAGAGCTCTCTCTCCCCTGAGTAGAAGTGGAACCCCAGAGGGGGTCAGTCTCGATGGAAGTCTGGAAGGGAGAGAGCGGTAGAAAGTGACTGATACAGGGCAGCTCTCACCTGGGTAAGGGAGTACGGACCATGCCCCTTCTGGGATGGAAGTCTGGAAGGAGGAGAGAAGCAGATAGTGGCAGGGCTAGGTGAGCTCCTGCCTGGGTGATGGGGGGTCAGGCAGAGATCCACACAACAGAAGTTCTTAAGAGAGCACTAGGGCAGACAGCAGCGGGGCCTGGAGCTCCTGCATGGGTGAGCAGGGTCAGGCACAGCCCTCCATGATGGAAGTACTTAAGGGAGCAACTGGCGGACAGTGGTGGGGCCTGGAAAGCTCCTGTCTGGGTGAGTGGGGTCAGGAAGAACTCTCTACGATGGAAGTCTTTGAGGAAGTGCCAGGGTGGATGGTAAAGGGGCCTGGAGAGCTCCTGCCAGGGCAAAGGCATCCAACTTCACCCCATAACCAACAGCATCCTTAAAAAATCTCAAAGTCCTCAGAGTTGCTCTGGATGGGAAAGCAGGGTGACTCTGAAGCCTTAATGAGAGTAGATCTGCCACTCAGCAGCTGAGGGGAGTTCCAGAGGAGCGGATGGGATCAGAGGGAAGCTCCCTTGAGAGGGTCTGATGGCATGAGCATCCAGCATGATTTGGCAGCCTGCAGTAGACATGCAGGTGCGGAGTCCACTGACATGGGGGGCCACGGCTGGGGAAGTTCTTTTGGCCAGGTTGAAGGGAAGGACTGTAGGGTTTGGCCCTGACAGAAGTCAGTACAGGAGCACCAAGCAGATGGGTGTAAGGCCTGGAGAGCTCCTGCCAGGGTGAGTGGGGTCAAGCAGAACCCCCCATGACAGAAGTCCTTAAGGGAGTGACTGACTGATGCAACAGGGCCTGGAAGGCTCCTGCCAGGGTGAAGGCATCCAACCTTATCCCATACACAATGGCATCCCTGAAAATTTGCAAAGTCCCCAGAGCTCCTTAGGATGGAAAGCAGGGGGACTGGCCACCCTGGGAAGCCAAGTCACCATTCAGACCAAGTGATCTAAACTGGGACATTTCTGTGTCCCAAAGACAATGTTTGGGATTCCAGGACAGAGACTTCCAAACTGGTACTGTCCTGGAAAAACTGGTACCGTTGGTCACCTTGGCTATGGACCCTGATCATCAGACACAAACCTTATGTATCCCTGAATCCAAAAGATACAAAACAGGGATATGGCACAGTTATCATCACTTGCACAGGGTGTTGGGGCTGGGGGGCAGGAAGACTAGGCTGACGCAAAAGGTTGGTGAGTGTGTGCAAGTAAGAAAGAGAAGCAGGCAGACATTTGGATAAACCAACAAATGGCCAGTGAGAAAAAATAAGTTTTAAGCTGCCTGGGTGAAACATGTATCTGTTGTGTGTGTGCCTGTTGAGGTCCTCCAGGTGAAATTGGTGTGTGAGTGTCTGCATGAACACAGCCAATTTCTATTCTAGCTCTGCATCTTGGTATGTCAGGCAGGTGTAAGATGTGCATGGCAGAGGTGTCAGTTCATCACTGCCATCTCTGACCATGAGAAATGGCTCTGCCAGGGGCTGCACTGGCACATCCATGCCCAGAGTCAGATGCAGTGCTACTACCTGAACATGACTGATGTCTGTTGGATGAGCTTCTCTTATGAGTACACCCAGGACCATAACCCCATGGCCTGTCACATCTGGGTGTAGGCAGCTCATCCAGTGATGGAGAAGTGGAAGTAGTACAACTATAGGAGAGTGGTCAGGCATGACTATGTTTGCTAACAGCAGATGATGTGGCTAACCTATGCCCAGAAGAATGCCATTCCCTCCCAGCAGACGTTCCATCACATACATTGCTTTTCCAATGTGTTCATCTGAATTACTCAAAGCTGCCTCCAAAATCGTAGCCTACCCCATTTCTATCCCCATCAACCACTCTATGTCCAAGAACCATGTCCCACTAATTTGGAAAGTCTCTTATATCACCCCACTGCATAAAGGTGGCAACTCTACCGGGCTTACTAATTACAGGCCTATTGCCATTCTTTCACCTCTCTCCAAAATATTAGAAAAATGTATTCACTCCCAGCTTCTAAACTACCTTCTTTCCAATAATGTCCTATTAAGCACACAGCATGTTTTTCCCCCCACCACAGCACCACTACTGCCCTCCTCAGTTTTACTAATACAATAAATGAACACAGAAATCAGAATAAGTATGTCTCATCCATCTTTCTAGATCTCTCAAAGGCATTCAACACAGCTTCACAACAAAAACTGCCATCAGAACTGGCCACATTACATCTCAGTCATTCTTCCCTAACTTGGTTCCACAGCTATCTAACCAAACGCCAGCAGGCTGTTAGATGGTAACAGCAGCTATCATCTTTGCTCTCTGTTAACATAGGAGTTCCACATGGCTGCATATTAGGCCCCCTACTTTTTACCATCTTCACAAATCAACTCCATAAATCCACATCTCTCGCTTCTGTCATCCAATATGCAGATGACTCTAACCTGATATGCTCCACCCCCTCTCTAACACAACTACAGGCTATAACACAATAATCCTTCCTAGAAGTAGAATCCTGACTAACTAAACTAACCTCATGCTGAACCCAAACAAGACCAAACTCATGCTCTTTCTCCCCACCAAAACACCCAATGCCTCAGCCACTTTTCAAATCCACTCCTCCAACAACACACTCATAAACACCAGCTCACATACCAAATTACTAGGTGTCACGATAGTAAATTAACATTTGACCTACACCTCTTTGAAACCATAAAAAAAACACACATCAAACTAGGCTCTATTTACCAAATTAATCCTTTCCTACCTAGCCAATCTAGACTGAGCATCGCTAGAACTTATCTCTTATCTACTGTTCTCTATGCTAGTCTCATCTTTACAAACCTTAACAAAACTGACCTTACCAAACTTGAATCAGCCTACAATAAAATAGCCAAGTTCACCACTAGGTCCCCATACAGGTCCCACCACTGCTATGCCCTACAACAAATAAGTTGGCTAGAATTCCTACAAAAATTAACCTATGCCCAACTTGTCTTTACTCACCAACTAATATACCAGCCAAACGGAACCCCAGCCCTACAACAATTACTTCAACCATATGCCAACACTCAACACCTCTGATCCTCACACAAAACACTCCTCCAAGTATCCAAAAGCAGCAACAAAGCAGGGGATGCCCTCTACTCCCACCACATTTCTTAACTTTGGAACTCAATCCCCCAACACATCCTAAATGCTACCAACTTACACCAATTCAAAACTCTGCTCAAAGACCACCTCACTAACAACTGGCTCTGCTCCTGCACCAAGCCAGGCTAATACCACATAAGCTCACATCAAATTTCATCCCCTAAATTTTATAGTCTCCATGTATACCCCACTCCCACTTGTTAACAACACCTATCAGCTACTTACAATAAGAGTATAATTTGATAATTCCTTTTCTTTTGTAAGGTTATACATATGTACACATATTAAGGTATACTCAAATGATTAATTAAAGATGGACCCATGCCATCAAAAAATATAGATATATATAACTTTAATATATTGTAATAACTTTCTCCTTTTCACTAAAGTGCCTATTCTTTATTGTACTTTCTTTGTTGTCTCTAAATATTTCTGTTAAATTCTATGTAAAACTGACACTGTACCTGTCAATGTTGTTCTTGTTTTATTGGAGCTTTTCTCCCAGGGCCTCCACTGAAAATGGGCTCACACCCAGATGGACTATCCTGGTCAACAAATGTAAAATAATAAAATAAATAATAAATAGTGTCATTCATCCAATCCATTGACTCGGCAACACAGTAGAGGCAGTGACGCATGTCAGCCTTTGCCACATTAACAACCCTAAGCATTTCTCTAGAGCACCAATGGGAATGTGCCTCTGCCTCCATGATGCCCCTAAACATACACTGAGTGGCACTGGAAGAGACACCTGGATCAGGCAGAGGATGGACAGCAAGCCTCCTCCAAGCACCCCTAATAACCCTCCTGCATGGCACCTCACCCACAATTTGGATACAGTCAGAGTCAACAAGCATTGAAGTTGCAGCAACCACACTTCCCTGATCAATTGCCTCACTATACACCTATTCAATATCTGTGGGCTCACTGGAATGTTTAGGAATAGGTCTACTGGCTGTGTCCAATGGAATTTCAGGGGATGGCTATATGTCAACCTCAGTGTCAGATTCAACCTCTGCATCCCCCAACTGTGCCTATGTTTGGCCACTATCATCATCAGAGTCTGTTGATACTCTGACATCAGGTGGTAGAAGTCCCACACTTCCACTGTCAGGATCACCTGTGATAATAAACAACAAACACTGGAAAAATGAATACCTAAACTACCATATTCCAATATATGCTAACAAAGTAACAGTGGTGCCACTATTAGCCAGTACAGCAACACACACAACAGTCATGACATCAATATCGCACACTAAAATATTTCTTTGAATTGCTCATACGTACTGACATAAAAATGTTTGGCTTACCATGTGCAGATGAGGGTATCCTCTGCATGCCGGATGGTCCTGGAAGAAGTTAAGCAAAAGGTAAGGTCAACATCATCGCAATTAATAGTAACACAGGAGGTAATACTCTTTCCCCTTTATATGTCTATTAACTATACCTTCAACAAGAACAATCCCCCCCAACAAAATTCTTGTGAAACAGAAGTAATATATTGATCTAAACTGTTTTACTATATAACAGTATTCAACAGTTGAGATTCAAAAGCCTACCTGGAAGATCTTCCTGGGACATGCTTGATGTGTTTGTAACAGTAACACCAATGTTAAGGACATGCTGTTCTGTGCTTTCTTGGGAGTTGTCTGGATCCCTGACAGTGGACAGGAACTCTTTCTTTGGTGTTAGTGGTGGCTTTGTAGCAGGTCCCCAGTACCTATCTGAACATGGCCCACTGCAGCTGCTCTCCTCATTGCAGATGAGATCATGTCAGTGGCCCTATGGTGTATCTGCTCATATGTTCTGCTCTGGCCACCCATGGCTTTAACATATGTGATAATCTGCTGCCAAACCTGCATTCTGATTGACATATATCCACATCCCATTTCAAGCAGGAAGGCACCATGTTGTCTAAAAATCATCAACAATTACCTGAGTTTCAGCATCAATAAAGGGTAGTCTTCAAAAATTGAGCTGCCTGGGTTGCATAATCCTAGGTGTCCTAAAAGAGAGCAGAAAGATAATATATAGAAGTAGCACATTACAAAATAACTGTTTCCATCTAGAACAGAAAAGTTAGCATTTCAGTATTACCCACTGGAGAAACATAAAACAGTCTAGAGATCTGAAATACAAACAGGCTGGATGCAAAAAAGCAGAGTAACAATAGCAACATATTCTTGTTTGTGCCATAACAGAAATGCAGCTTTGCGCCCCCCCCCCCCCAAAAGAACAGGCAAATGACACATTTTGCTAGCACACCATCTTTGAAATGCTAAAATTGTTATCAAATGAACTGTTCCTGAAACATGTCTACAGATTTAACACAGAACATTCCATTTTAAGGTATTGGCAATCATGTATATGTGTGTGAAATGCCCCGACAAACATGCCCATGGCATCAGTACACTTCTAACTAATGCATACAGATAAAAGTATAAAAGCCTTTGCTACAGATTTTTCTCAGTTACATTCCAGCATATCATATGCAGTACATAGCTGAAAAAAACATGCATACATTTTCAAGTGCAGTAATCCTCTGTGCAGATATATCCCAAAGTAATAGCCTCTTTTCTGTGTTCTCCACATAAATAAGTCTCCTCACCTTCAGTTTCTCTAGCTACACAGTTGCCTTTTTACGGTAAAGATTCAGGGCTGTTAGCATGGTGAAGATGTAAATCAGATGTGAACTCATTAGAACTGCTGAATCCCAAATACTTGGCTCTGTGTAGCCGATGTAAACATAGTGCAGGCACTCCCTTAGTGTTTATTTATAATTTATTGCAACCATGGATGATTACTGGTTGAGAAAGGAAAACACAACATCACTGCAGGCTGCTCTACATCCAGTGGGTATGTCAGGTTAGATGTGTTAGATGCAAGGTTGGAAATGTAAGTAAGCACTACATACTTTACAGGTTCTGTTTATTAGTGTCCAACCTCCCCTTCATTTGTTGGCAACTTCACATGATATTATTGTAATTTAATATCCTCATACATTTTAAGGACAATGATATAGAATGTCTTGCAGACTGCATGTTTTAGGTTACTGCTCAGATAAGAGAAGAATAACCAACAAACACAGAGAGGTAAGACAGAGCTGTATATTTGCAAGCAATAGTCATAATTGTTTGTGTGATCACATAGTACATTAACTGTCTTTCGGCTTTTCCCGGTTAGGGGTTGCCACAGCGGAAATCCAGTCCGCTAATGATTGGCAGTAGAGTTTTACGTGCTGGCTTACCAGGCCTAATGCACAACCTTCATTGAAGGAATGCCCATTCATGCATGTCGACACACAGAAGACGCTCTAACTGAGAATCGAATGTGCAACGTCTAACTGTGAGGCGACAACGCTACCGCAGTACCACCACAAATAATAAATGTACAAATAACAGTTGTATGGTTTCATATTACTATAGATGATGTTGCAACTGCTTGTATGCAGAATGATTTCAGTTCCTTCCTGCGAAGCTGTTTTGTTGCAAAGAGGGAAAAGGCACCCTTCCTGTGTTCTTAAGGTTCATTGGAGTGAGAGTTCAAATCCAGAACTACGTAGAAATATCTCATGTGTACCAAAATTCCTCATTTCAAGTACTTGTCCCTTTTTTCTTTTCTTTTTTTTTTTGGGGGGGGGGGACAGAGTTTGTGTGATGCATCACTTAGGGCAATCACATGAAATGGAGAAAAATGAATGTCAGGTTTGGCTGTGATTAACTCATTTGTGTGAAGCACGGCAATTTGCAAACAGGTCTACTGGTCCACCCAGGAAGCAGACAGAACAGCTGCAGAACACCTACAAATAGGGAATCTGTAAAAGGGCAAAGGTAAAAAATAATACATTGTTGCAATTTCTGCCTTCCATCACACAACTGTGTTTAGTGGCATTGCACAGCAGTTAACAAGGTTTCCCAGCAGCTGCAGCCATTGAACACCTGCAGGTAGGACTCAGACATCCAATAATTGAAACCAGATACATTGAATTAAGTTTGTTGGGCACCACACAAACCTGCTAAGTGGCATTCCATGGTAGTTAATACAGAAACCTTAATAATGATTGGTAAATTAGGGAATGTCATGTTACTAGTCCTGTGGCAGCAGGTGTAAATGTAGGTTGGGATTACAGATAGTCCTGGGTTCTAGTACAGGGTATGCAACCATTTTATTTACTGTTGTGACAGTACAGTTTACAGAAATGAACTGAGAAATAGACAAGTGTTATTTCAACATTATTGTGGCAACAGGTGTAAGTGTAGAACTGTCATACACATGGTCCTGGGTTCTGATATAGAATATTCCATACACGTTTACTGTTGTTCCACTTCCCATTATATTAATTCTCACTTATAACACTTTAGATAGCAGAACTGATATGAATTATATGTATGAGAGATGAGACACCATTATTCTGTTTTCAGATGTATGACCGAGGGTATACTGTGTGGTATATTTCTTTAAATATAATTCTGCTATCTGGACTTGGATGGCCTTCACAATTACCTAAGACACTTGCACAACTGGATCTATATCCAATAACCTTGTCAGGTCACACACATACATGTGTAACAGCTCAAACTGTCACCTGTATTTATGTATGATTTCTGACAGTATCTCAACAGTTACTTTCTAATTTCCAATATATATTTTCAGGGTACATCAGAACACACACATCTAACTAAGGCCAAGTGTCAGATTAGCCTTCCGATTTCAATTATTTCATTCCTCTCTGCGTTGCATTGCTGATCTCTGCTTAACATCACACAAACACAGTTGGCATCATTACTCAGGTTTGCGCACTACCAGTAAATGAGATAACTGGAATTAGTGGGAAAGCATCAGTCTCCATTGCTCTAGTTCTGCTGGTAGACATGGCTGGTATTAGTGGGGAAGTGCCAGGTTTAGGGTACACAGATGGGGTGTCCAGGAGTCCAGTTTATTTATTGGCTTCTGCAGAGGGACTGCAAGAATTTGAGACTGCAGGCATCCCACAGCTGTGTTAGTATGACAATAATAGAGTAAGTGTAAGACTTAGAAAGCTAAATGTAGGCAAGATTGGTATGCATAATGCTTTTCTGTTCTTTTTTATTCTTTCCTCAGCTGCCACCAAACATGACTTTAATCGGCAGCCTCATATTATTCGATTGGAGAGACTGAGGGGTGCAAGTGGTATGTATACAGCAGAAGAGAAGTGCTATTGTAGCATTAAAAGTTAAAGATAACATTTTTTGTCTTTATTATAGAGCTGTATCAAATTGAGCATGCATATCCCAACTGTATAAGCAAGCATTCATGCATTAGTCTGCAGCACAAACCAATTATAAGAGTCAAATATTAGACTGCAGTCAGAGGTTGTGGGTTCAAATACCACAATTCACAACTATACAATACTGTTATTTCTTCAATAATATTTGCATTAAATGAAAAACTCTATACCAGTGGCACAAATGCCTGCTGTAAACTGTAATTTATATAACTGGAACAGACATATGTGCAATACATGCACAGTTCAAGGATTACTTTCAGCAATCTGTAGTATAGTATGCTTCTGTTAGGATGTATACTTACATGCATTTTATGTGACATATGATGATAGTAACTTTATCTTTTTTTCTCTCATCACAACCCTTATCTCTCTCTTTTTATTTTCTATTATGTGTCATCAAAATGTCTTCATGTCGTCCATGTGTACCACATCAGTAAATGCTATACAGCACAGCAAGGTAGGGCAGCCCCAGTGGATCAGCTTTCCCCCACTCCTCCAGCTCCAGCACTGATGCACTGCATGTCTGGGACCCAACTTGATAGTACAAACTCTGCTCTCCCTGCACTACTTGTGCCCTCAGGTAGTACTGCCCTGAAAGCTGGTGCATTGGTACCCTTTGGTAGTAGTGGCGGAGGTGGTGCTTTCATCACCCACAAAGAGTTGCCAGGGATGGTGGGTAGGGTTGTGCATTGCACCATTGGTGTACTCCTACACTGGATGGAGATGCTGCTTTCCTTCATGGTCCATAGGAGGAGGAGATGTCAAGCACTCCAGCTGCCATCACAGTAAGGGGATAGTGATGACAGCCTAGTGGGTGAAGACTCAATTCATACTGTCTCCAAGCTTGATATCAATGAGCCTGCATTGTCCCCTCCCTCACCCCAATCATAGTGTCTCCCAACCTTTTGTGTCCATCAATGTTCCTGTCTCTTGTCTTATTTGTCTTGTATGTTTGCATTTTCTTCCTCACCTACCCAACTTACCTGACCCAGACATACTGACTTCCCTTACCCAGCAGTCCTCTCTTACTGAATTAAAAAAAAGAAAAATGGGCACCTGTCCCACAAAAAAGTCCCATACATAGCTCTCCACTTCGCACATGTGTCTTCTTGACACACGTGATTCTGTCCAATTGGCTACAACATGATTACATTATTCTGACCTCTCTTTGTGGAAGTGACAGTCCAATTTCAGTTAATATTCTGCACATATTTTCAGTTTACAGTGTTAAAGAAATGTTTAGCTATGGTTCTTTCCTACCTCACTTCTTCACATTCCTGTATTGCTTTCCCTTTGTTCTTTCCCCTGCTTGATCCCTATTTAACCAGTTCCCTATCTACCCCATTTTATTACTTTCAATCTGGTAAAAATAGAATCACACACAACACACACATAAGTAGCAGAAAAAACAATGGATCTCTTCACTTTTTGGGCTCTATGTTTGCGCAGAGTTTTGCATCTTGCACCAATTTTCAGCAACAGTGAGCAGGGGTACAATGCTGTAGTTATCTCTGCACAATGCTGCTTAACCCTGCTGCTTTATATCAACAAAGAGAAACACGTGTACTCTAAATAATTCATGTCATTGCATTACCACTGTTTATTTAAAACTCTTTAAAAGTATTAGATGCCTCTGGATTCAAACCCAGTATAATCTGGTCTCAAAAAGAAATGTTTTAATGCATTTACACTTGCTGCTACAGTCAGTTAAGCAACAGGTGTGTTTCATAGACTCAATACTAACTCTCCATCTTTTCGCAATGCGGCTCTCATTTGCTCACTGCTGAGAAGTATTGAAAAGTTCTATCTTGCATGCACAGACATGTTGTCAACCATCTTGCAAACTCATTGCTCACCTGGCTATGGAAATGCAAATATTATTCTGTATCACTGATGTTTACTGTCCATTTCATGTCTATGAAATGAAATTACATGTAGAAATATAACAAACTGAAGACCCTAATAATATGCCACATATTTACAATGCACCATGTGTTGCTTTCCACCAGCACTGCAACCCTGCTGTCTCAGTACTTCTTCCACACATATAACACCCACACTACAGAAATTAATATCAAATGTTGTGTGATATGCAATACACATCAATCTAGTAACATGCAGAACTAGAACTATTGACCCATAAACCTAAAAGGTATTATCTACAAGTCCAGGGAAGGAATCAGCATGGGTCTTATCCACAGGGACATAGGTAACCTTCAGCACGCTGGACCCAACCCATTTTGGTTTTGTCAAGGGTAGATCTTGCTTATTAAACCTAGTGGACTTCTTTGATACTGACCCCAAAGACCTGGATGAAGGATAATAGGACACTTGCCTATGTTGAGTTATTCAAGACCTTTGACACTCTCCTCCATTCAGGTATCATAGAGAAAATCTCACACCTGGGAATTAATGCATGAATTACTATATAGATAGTCAACTGGTTCACTGATAGAACACACACTGTCAAAGGTGAGGACTGCACTTCCACCACTAGACCACTTACCAGTGGAATACCATAAGAATCTGTGCTGGGCCCTCAACTGTTTGAAAACTATTGCTCTGAAGTCCAGGCAAAAGTAAATGGCCTGTGGTTTACCAAGTTTGCAGGTGGCTGTTAACTAGACACACTCATATAGAGACCCCCAATGATGGTAACATATCACGGAAGGGGCCGACACAGAAAAATGATTGGTGCTAAATTCATTGACTGACCCTTAAAGCAAAAAATGCATCATTGTCCCCTTTGGCAATGAAGTACCCCTGCTAATTATAATATACATAACACCCCTCTAAGCTCAAACACAGTGCTACAAGACTTGGGAACACATATTGATAGCAATCTACACTTCAATTACTATGCGTCCATAGTGGTGAAACACACATTCTTCATTGAGCACCTCATAAATAAGGCCATCACATCCAAGACCACAGAGGTCATAGCTCTGCTGGACAATACCCTTATCAGACCATTAATTGAGTACAATGCTCCATTCTGTCAGTACCTTACCAGGCACCTACATCAACTGGAGAAAACACAGAGGTTTCTAACCAGGAGAATCCAGGACTTCCAAAACATGACATACATGGAAAGACTGAAAGACCTGTCACTGTATTCAGTGTTATGCAGGCTGCTGAGAGGTGATCTATGCCTGGCCTACATAGCAGTCTCAGACCCTGTCTTACTGGAAATGCTGGACATCTGTAAATCAAATGGAACAAGAATAACATGTTCCAAGGATCTCAACCTAGCCTGTGACATAAACAGAACATGTTGGGGATACAGATATATCTCCAAGCTATTGCCAATCTGCTGTAATAGTCTCCCACTGTATGTGAAGCAGTGCTCCTCAATGACCATATTCAAGTGCAACATTGACAACTGGATGGGTGATTGTAAATTAACTCCTGGGGTGGCATCTATTTCCCTCATGGACAGGGCCGGTCAGTGCTGATCACAAAATCACTCTGCTAACACCTGTCATCTAGCTATGTATAATAAGGGTAGTTGTATTTTTACATGGTTAGGCTTATAAATGTCCTAGGGCCATTAGACTAGTAACTTCCTATGACCCTATGAAGCCAGGACCCTATGCAGGCCTCTCGACATCTTCTCTCCAACATGCCTGCTGATGTCATCCACTATAAGTTGACCTGCAGTTTTATAAAAACAGACTTGTACCATGGCACTTGAATTCTGTAGTCTGCGCACTCAGATAGATAGGGGTTCTATTCTCACTGCAGTCAACTGTGTGTGTGTGTGTGTGTGTGTGTGTGTGTGTGTGTGTGTGTGTGTGTGTGTGTGTTGTGTGTAGCCAGAAGAGCAGAAGTGTGTATCCTACTTTTACTGCTACAGTCACATGGATTGACAGTATTTTAATACTTTCACATGCCTCCAGATCAACTTCATGCATGCCTCCCAACATCTTATCTCCGACATTCCCTGCTGATGTCATCCACTATAAGTTGACCTTCGGTCTTACAAAAGTCAGACTTGTACTGTGGCACTTGCATAAAGTACTGAGTCCTGTAGTCTGTGTACTTAAATAAGTAGGGGTTCTATTTTCACTACAGTTATCTGTGTCTAGCCAGAAGAACAGAAGTGTGTATACTACAGTTACTGCTTCAATCCCATGAACTGACAGTTTTTTGATACTTGTACATGTCTACACATCCACTTCATGCAGGCCTCCCAACATCTTCCCCCAACATGCCCTGCTGATGTCATCCAATATAAGTTGACCTTTGGTCTTAACAAAGTCAAATGTGCTGTGGCACTTACATAAAATACAGAGTTGTGTAGTCTGTGTACTTCAATAGCTAGGTGTTCTATTCTCACTGCAGTCAACTAGGTGTGTGTTTGTGCTCTTGCTTGCCATTACAGAGACCCTTTTACACTAGCATGTAAGACACTGTTTTTACCATTTTCCCCTCAGCAGACACTGCTGATGTCATCAGCTATATCTGATTTGTGGATATGCACTAATCCCCCCAATGCAGGGTCAGACACTGAACTGGAGGCCAGGCAGAAATCACCTCAATCTATATGATGCAGATTATAGTGACATGGCTTTCAGTATATCCACGTACATCAAGGCGTGGTTTGTAGGCCCTGCATTTTCTTGGTTAGAAACCCCTGTGGTTCTCCAGCTGGTGCATGTGTCTGGTGATGTACACTCAAAAGAGAGCATTATACTCTATGAGTGTTCTGATGAGTGTCCCAGTTCTAGGTATTTGATACACACACTCTTAAATATTTGATATTCACACATACAAACACTCTTCGGAAAGACTGGCACAGATTTACCTGCTATGTCCTCTTTTCCAAATTACAAGGTAATGGCTGCCGCCAGTCATATATCACAATTCCCTTCAAAGGGGTGCTCAATTATATTGGATAAAATAAATATTCATATAAATGGTAGCATGTAATACAAGCAGTAAGTCTTTTCGGAGTGGCCCTGGTGTTATCATAATAAGCATAAACAGTCTCAGGTTACTAAAAGTACTTTCTAAATAACTAGCCACAATAAAAGGTAGTAAAATAATTAATAAATAAAATGATTTAAAATAAACATCATAGTTTCACACACAGGGATTATGAAAAATAACACTGTAGTATATGTTTCACACTGATTGCAGAAAAATTCTAACTATCTAGCGGTAGATCCCTAACTGTCTAAAGATTAACTGTCCCTGTCTAACCTAATTAACTCATCAATGCAAGATGATACTCTTAATTCTGTCAGGCAAGATAAGAAATTATGCCCAGTAATCAGGCTGTTGTTTGGTCCTCAGCGACTGGAATAACAGACTATTACCATAATTGCTCAAAAGCTTTGTAAAACTCTTAGCAATGACTATTGATTTGGAAAACAACAATTGACAATTGAATAACAACTACTACTGCTGACCTACTATTGAAATATTGGACTTTAACTGATGCAGCACCTGCTTTTATGGCAGAATGTTTTAAAAGTCACAGAAAGTTGTTATGAGAATTCTACTCTCTCATAACAGACTTTAAAAAGTAAACAAAACAGCTGCTGTTGAGATTCTATTCATTTCAGCTCTGGCACATGATGAAATCACATCTAGGTCCACTGACTGGCATAACCTATATTCAGAATTATATTTAAAAAACATATACTGTCGGTCAGCCAGAAGAATGCTGTTTGATTCAAACAACTTACATAAATCAAATTAATAATCAAAAAACATAAACTTATTTGCAAAATTATAGCTAGTCATGCTCAAACTAGTGGTTCTCCCGTTACTTGTGAACTCTGTTTGAGTAGTTTAGGCTGCACCCCATAGGTTCCCTTAGGTCCATGTGCAGTACTGGGAAACTCTTTCTTATGTAGTGGTGTCCTACTTCCCAAGTAGGGATCCCCTTTTCTCCCCAACTCATTTGCAGAGTTACACTGTTGGTCTGCCAATCAGATCCTCATGCCCTCAGGCAACATGCTGAGAGTTTGATACCTCACCAAAAGGTCTGCCAGTCCTTCAAAAGGGGTGCCCTGATACCCACTCACCCACTTTTGAAAATAAGTACTTAAATCAGCAATGTAATCACATACACTTTCATTTGCCATGTGCCTATGTTCACAAAACTTTTTTCTGTACATTTCAGGAGTTATTTTAAAACAATCCAGTAAACATTGTTTTACATGTTCATAATTCAAACAATCAATTTCAGAAAGTTTAGCTTTGCCTTAACGTGGCGTAAGAGGGGTCAGTAATTATACCCAGAGCCCTTGGTCAACATTATATTGTTTGCATACACTCTCAAATACATAAAACTATCAAAGTAATCTCCGTCCCTGTACTTAGGAAAAGTTTACTAACCTTTATGTCTTCTGGGTTTCAGTCATTCACTTCCCTATTATCTCAATGACCCTTTCGAAAAGTTAGAAGCTCTTTTTCATGCTGTCTCTGTTTCTCATTTTCATCCATCTCCAATTGCTGTAGTCTCTCTGCTGATTCGATTTCCAAACATTTATTTTCCAGATACAATCTCTTTGGTGATTCCATCTCCAAACGTTCAATTTCCAGTTCAAGTCTCTTCAACTCGAGACAGACTTTTATGTCCTCTGAAGAAAAGTACACTGTCTTTTCTCAGAAGGCTGCTTATCCCGAATGCTAAACTGGATATCCTCTGAGTTGCTGGTCTGCCCTGCAGCTGCGACTAAGGCTGCGATCATTGCTTCCTTAGTCAGGTTGGCATGTACCAGTCCTTTGGCTTTGCACACCCTGGCCAACTGGTTCCTTGTCAGCATGCTATAATCCTCTGTTGACATATTTGCCTTTTGTCTCTGACTAAACTAATTAAAAAATAATTAGAACTGTTGTGAAATGAAACTCTGTATGTTTATCTTGTGATTGACGAGAGTGCCTACCTCAGTGACAACTACCCACAGGCTAGTAAAGCTCAATTAAAATCCTACACTGCTGGCACCAAATAATGTGACAACCCCACTTAAACCTTGGGCAGTAACTAAGCAGCCTCAATCCATACCACTGTCACCAGTAAGAGACTGTCACTGATAGCAGGGATAGAAATCCACAATGTCCCCAAGACTACACCTGAAACAGGCTCCAAACCTGGGACTGGACTACATGCTTTATTCTAAGTCCCCAAATGGGTCTTCACACAAACCACTGCAGAGCAATGTGTCCCAATTCTAGACATTTGACATACTAACTCTTAAATGTTTGATATTCACACATACAAACACTCTTGGGAAAGACTGGCACAGATTTACCTGCTATGTCCTCCTTCCCAAATGATAAGGTAATGGCTGCCATCAGTCAAATATCACAATACCCTTCAAAAGGGTTGTTTTATTATATTGGATAAAATAAGTATTGATATAAATGATAGCATGTAATCCAATCAGTAAGGCTTTTCAGAGTGGCTGTGTTATCATAATAAACATAAAAACTCTCAGGTTACTAAAAGTACTTTTTAAATAACCATCCAAAATAAAAGGTAGTAAAATATTTAATAAATAAAATGATTTAAATCATATATACATAGAATAACTGAATACATATGGACTACTGTTCTGTTTCATTTAGATCGGAATAGTTTATTTTCCAAAAAGTAATTCTGAATTTTTCTTAAGCCGATTTTACTGGGATGTACGCCTTTGAAACTTATATATTATATGGTTCTTAGAGGAAGAAGAAAAAGATTCCAGTTGTTCCAAGTAAGAACATGAGATGAACGGTTTGAGCAACAGACTGCAGAAACAAGCAAAATAAGCATTTTTCTCCAGTGCTGGCCCTCGGTTGTGTTTACTAAACCCCTCTTGTAGTGGCTACCTGCCCAGCGAATAAGCTCCATTGAAGCTCCTCCAGGAAGAGGGACATTTGACTCTGCCACCGTTCTCTAGGCAGCACCTGCTCTAAACCCTGCTGCATCTGGCCCTTGGTTGTGTTTACTAAACCCCTCTTTTAGTGGCTACCTGCCCAGTGAATAAGCTCCATTGAAGCTCCTCCAGGAAGAGGGACATTTGACTCCGCCACCATTCCCTAGGCAGCACCTGCTCTAAACCCTGCTGCATCTGGCCCTCGGTTGTGTTTACTAAACCCCTCTTGTAGTGGCTACCTGCCCAGTGAATAAGCTCCATTGAAGCTCCTCCAGGAAGAGGGACATTTGACTCCGCCACCGTTCTCTAGGCAGCACCTGCTCTAAACCCTGCTGCATCTGGCCCTTGGTTGTGTTTAGTAAACCCCTCTTGTAGTGGCTACCTGCCCAGTGAATAAGCTCCATTGAAGCTCCTCCAGGAAGAGGGACATTTGACTCTGCACCGTTCTCTAAGCAGCACCTGCTCTAAACCCTGCTGCATGTATGTACTGCTAGTACTGCTATCTATTTGTTAGCCACAGAATAGTGCTCTGCCTCGTGGCTGCCAGCAGCTTGCCTTACTCAACACCCTCCTCTCATCAGTGTCTGTTTTTTTTTTTTTTCTTCATTTCTACTAGCCTGGTACTGGATAGCAATTACAATATAAAACCACTAGATGGCAGTATAAGTCTGCTTTTCCTTCTCTAGTTGTATTCCAGTCTGTAGGGAATTAAGTTCTCTAAAACTTATTATTCAATCTCTTGAATCTACCCCAAGTAATTCTATCTGTCCTACCCTGTGTTTCTCTCCTTATCCCACCCCTTTCCCAGTCACTAAACCCAAACCTAAACTAAGAGCTCATATCTCTACCTCAGTTCCTTATTCTGTCTCTAGGTTTAGGTGATTACCTGTTTTTCTTAAATTCTCCTGCTCTTCAAACACTGACCCCTGTAGTGTTTTTGACAATACTAACCTATACACATTTGTTTTTAGCACTATCTGGACTCTCTAAATTTCTACAGAGTCTCTCTAATCCATCCTTTTACATCCTACTAAATTTCTTTCTCCACTAGAAGAGCTCAGCTAACCCTGGGAGTGGTCCCAAAAGAGCTTACTGATTGTTTTCTCCTGGCTTTCCTTCTCCTTTGCTCTTCCCGCTCCGTTCGCCCTACGGGCTCACTCCACTCCCCTACCCTACTCCAAATTCCCATCCACCCCAGTGGTCCTACACTTATACAGGATTAGCCCAACCCACTTTCTCCTCCACCAATAAGAACTTACTTCGTTAAAACAACTTACAAACTCCACCCACCCTTTCTTGCATCAATCTAATTCATTTTCAACTACACACTCCAATAAAACAACTCCACCATAGTAACACTTTATCCTTATACATAACTACCACCTGCGCCTTACTACACTCTTTCACTCACTATGTACAGTTCTAGCATTAATACATCATACATCCTACTTTACTCCTTCACACTGCTAAATATACTTCTCATCTCTTACTCCCTCACCTACCTTGAAAACAGAAAATTATTTCTATCCCACCCAACACTAAAAAAGGCCACTGCCCACCTTGTAAATACACCTCTAGTTCACAGCAACATAACATCAACATCTCCATACCTCTTACCTCACTACCATAGAACATTTCATATCAATTTTTTCCAAAACAGGAAACCTTTTACAATTTCTTCCAGACATCCCATAAACACACATAGTCACCAACAACTACTATGCCTTTATGGTAACATTCACCCTAATCCTGGCCCAAACCATGACCAACCCATTATGCCAACTAACAACCCAACTGATCTTATTAATCCTATAACCAAGACCAATACTCTCCAGATTGCTCATCTCAATATTCGTAGCCTAAATAATAAGATAACCCAACTACATGCTCTCCTAGACCTCTACTCCTTTGATATCCTATGCCTAACTAAAACCTGGCTAAAAGTAGACACTAAGAACAATGACATACTACCACCAGGCTATAACATCATTAGACTTGATCGTCAGATCAAAAAGGGCGGAGGAGTAGCAATACTCTACAAAACTGAACTATTAGTTACCTTAGTAGAGTCTAAACCACCTTCACTCAACAGCAGTGAAATCTTAATCACCAAACTAGAAATTAATAAAAATAAATCCATTTACATCATTTGCTGTTATATCCCCCCAGGTAACAATATCAATAGCCTAGAAAACCTACTGAGCTGGCTCTCAACCTCTTTCCCCCAGGAAACCATACTATTAGGTGACTTTAATATTGATTGGAACTGTTGTATTTCCCAATTTCCAACCTCTCACATCAACCTCTATGGCTTTACTCAGACTATTACCGTCCCTACCCGAATAAATAAAACCAGTTCCAAACAGAGTATCCTGGACTGGATTCTAGTTAACACTAACCCTATGTGTTATATCACAGGTACACTATCTGATAATATCAGTGATAATCTAATCACTTTTATCAACCGAAAAAAAAGCCCCATCCCCACTAATACTCAACTCAGAACTAACAGGAACAAAACTAACTTCAACATAGACAACTTCCTATTAGAGCTAAAAGCTTGCAACTGGTCTCCTCTGAAATATTTGCCTCTAGACGAAGCTGTCTCATACTTTAACAATAAATTCCTTCAAATCCTTGGCCACCATTCCCCTAGAAGAGTAACAAGATCCAAAACAAAGCCTGCTCCTTGGCTATCCAAAGAAACCAAACAAAAAATGTTACTTAGAAATAGAACTTGGGACAAATGGAGAGCTACCAAAAACCCAGCTGACCATATGACCTTTAAACAACTTAAAAATGAAACAAAGAAACTGATAGTCACTGATAAAAGAAATTACTACTCAAAAGTCCAATACGCACAACATCAAAACCCCCAAAAATTCTGGAGAGGTATCAACAAATTACTGCACCCAGGTAACTCCAAAACACCTACACCCTCAAACCTCACTCAGACTTTCCCAATTCAAATTGCTGATGTATTTAACTCATTTTTCAAAGATACTGTTACTTCCCTAGCTTCATCCCTATCCCCACCATTCACACAAGCACCCAACTCTCTAAACAATAATCCCTCCTCATTTAAACTTCAACCAGTCTCAACAGATCTCATTCATAAATTACTTACCAAGCTAAAACCTTGTACCCCTTCAGCTGACCTCATTCCAGCCAAATACCTACAGATTGCAGCCAAACCACTAGCCTTCCCTGTCTCTATTTTAATCAATCGTACGATAACAGAAGGCTGTATCCCAATCCTTTGGAAAGTCTCTCATATCATCCCATTACATAAGGGTGGCAACTTAAATGACCTCTCTAACTTCCGTCCCATAGCCTTACTTTCCCCTTTAGCAAAAATCATGGAAAGATGTATACATAGGCAATTACTTAATCACCTCCTCCAAAACAATCTCCTAGCAGACAGTCAACATGGTTTTAGACCTCATCACAGTACTACTACTGCGCTCTTGTCTTTCACTGACCATATTAATAGAAATCGGAATAACAACTTACTGTCCTCTGCTCTATTCTTAGACCTCTCTAAAGCCTTTGATATGGTCAACCATACTCCCTTACTTAGCATCTTGAAATCTCTTGCTTTTGACTCTCAGGCTATCCAGTGGTTCTATTCCTACTTAGATAATAGACAACAAGCAGTGCTATGGGAAAATCACTTATCATCTCTTCTTCCTATCAAAATAGGTGTACCACAAGGCTCAATACTTGGACCTCTCCTCTTTTCTATTTTCATAAACAACCTAAATAAGTCTCTTCCTCAATCAATCTGTATTCAATATGCCGATGATTCAACACTCATATGCTCTGCTTCTTCCATAAATGACCTTCAAAATATCACTCAAAAAGCTTTCACAGCAGCCGAAAACTGGTTCCAACAATATTGTCTCTTACTGAATCCAAAAAAGACTAAACTATTACTATTCACTCCATCACATAAGTCAGCCTCTCTCTCCTTCAATATATCCTCTAACAATGGCACCATAATATCCCCTGATCCTATGACCAAACTTCTTGGTGTCACAATAGACCACAACCTCAACTTTGATTCCCATATTAACTTAACTATCAAATCAATCAATAGAAAACTTGGATCTCTCTACAGACTTAAACCCTTCCTCACTCCCTCAGCCAGAAGTACTTTAGCACAAACCCACCTACTCTCTACCCTATTTTATGCCTCTCCAATCTATACAAACCTAACTAAAAGTAACCTCAACAAACTAGCAACAGCTTACCATAACATAGCTAGATTTGCAACAGGAGCCCCATTTCGTACCCACCATTGCTCTAATCTCAAACAGCTAGGCTGGCTAGAATTACAAAATCATATACGACTTCTGCAAATGACCATTACCCACAAAATCTTTCAGCCCACTAATACCACTATACTGTGTTCCCTTATTACCCCATATAAAAACATCTCTTCCCTACGCTCTGCTACTAAACTACTAGCTGCCTACAACAAAGCTGGGGATAGTCTGTTCTCCAACTGTACTGCACCCATTTGGAACAAACTTCCAAGTGAACTTATGTCTATTACCTCTTTACCTACTTTCAAGAATCATATAAAATCATGGCTTTACTCCCAGTGGCTCTGCCCTTGTTCTAACCCTGACTAATCCTTTTTGTTCCATGCCTTTTCCTTTCTCCTGCTATCTATAACAAGATATTCTCTTACTGTTTCTTTACTTCTCATCTAATCTTGGATTCTCAATACCACTATGTTGGATGGATGTTTAAAAGAAGAATCTAATGTACTTTTTCCTGTTGATGCTACTAGTAGTTTTAGACTTTTATGAAACTGTTATGTACTACAGTCTGTCTGTTAATTACACCCTCTGTACAACTATGTTTGTAAAATTATGTCTTACTGTGGAGCTTTTCTCCCCGGGCCTCTACTGAAAATGGACATTAATCCAGCTAGACTAGCCCGGTCAACAAATGTAAAATAAATAAATAAATAAATAATACAATAACCCGCAGAGTTTCACACAAAGGAATTATGAAAAATAACACTGTAGGATAGGTTTCACACTGATTGTAGGAACACTCTTAACTATCTAATTATAGACCGCTAACTGTCTAATCTAATAAACTCAGCAAGACAAGATGATGCTCTTACTTATACCAGGCAAGATAAGAATTTATGCATAATCTTCAGGCTGTTGTTTGGACCTCAGCAACTGGAATAACAACTACTACTATTACTGCTCAACAGCTTTGTAATACTCTTAGCATTGACTATTGATTTGGAAAACAACAAGTGACAATTGAACAACAACTACTAATGCTGAGCTACTACTGAAATACTGGACTTTGACTCAGCACCTGCTTTTATAGCAGAATTTCTTAAAAGTCACAGAAAGCTGTTATGAAAATTCTACTCTCTCATTGCATAAACAAAACAGCTGCTGTGGAGATTCTATTCCTTTCAGCTCTGGCAGACAATGACATCACATCTAGGTCCACTGATTGGCATAACTTACATTCAGAATTCTTTTTAAAAAACACATACATTCGGTCAGTAAGAAGAAAGCTGTTTGATTCAAACACCTTATATAAATCAAAGTAATAATCAAAAAACATAAACTTACTTGCAAAATTATGGCTAGTCATGCCAGCATATATAACACAGGGTAATTTACAGTTATTTACAAGTATTTACAAAACTTC
This sequence comes from Protopterus annectens, assembly GCF_019279795.1. Taxonomy (NCBI): domain Eukaryota; kingdom Metazoa; phylum Chordata; order Ceratodontiformes; family Protopteridae; genus Protopterus; species Protopterus annectens. The sequence continues at coordinate 696,842,257 of NC_056731.1, read as the reverse complement.
AGCCAGACATGCTAGCACAGAGAACAATACGTAGTATCCTCGTATATATAAGTATATATATATATATATATATATATATATATATATATATATATATATACACACACACACACACACACACACACACACACACACACACACACACACACACACACAGCACACACACACACACACACACACACACACACACACACACACACACACACATATATATATTTATATGCATGTATATATTTATATATGTATATGTATATATTTATATATTTTTCTTTATATTTCCATGCTAATTATTTGGGATTCACTTCTCTAACAATAACCACATTTAACCAAAGCACTCACTCTTATTTCTGATAGCATGAGATTAGTTTGTTTCTTTCTTTTGTAGAAAATCAATAGTTAAGTTAATTAAATGTGTAACACCACCTAATTTTCTTTGTGTCATTTGTAGTGCAAGCTGTAAGCACTTTAGTTTCCTTTCTTTTGACCTTCTTGTTTTATCTTCTTCAGACATATGTTTTCATCTTGTCATTACATTTATAGATTCTGTTAAACCAGACCTGTAGTTTCTTAGCCCTTAAAGTTCTGTTCTATTATTTGTTTGAACAAAATTCTCAAAACATTTAGGGAACCTACCTTTATTGGTTATTTGTTATACTTCAGATACAGATCATCATTAATTGACTAGCAGCATGTTCTGGAATGGATCTATCCATTATTTTGGTATCAAGGACCATGTCCCTTAAGTCATCTTTACTGAAGTAACATAGCTAATCTGCTAGCCTATGTGATGATACTTCTTGTAAATAAAACCTGTATTTTTCTTCATCCATACCTCTGACAAATTCTACTTTCAAATCTTTTCTCTTCATATATTCACAGCTTTTTTATGACGTTATTGCTTAGCAAGCTTTCTAAGCCAACTTGAACTTAGAGTTAAGTTTAGGTCTCCTTAAATAATTTTAATTTACATTTTTTGTTTGTTTTAATCTGTTCTTTCATTGAAAAAAAAATCTTCACAAACAGGGTAATCTCTGTGTTGTGTATATATGTTTCCAGTTTCCAATAAGAGCCTTTTGTCTTACTATACCATATAATACATAATCCCTCATTACTACAGACAGCTTTACTTCTCACTACACCTGAATTCCTTCTAAATAAAACAGGTACTCCTCCCTTACTCCAACAGCTTCCTGAAAATTATCTTTCATGAGGTAAATATTTTCTCTTTTTAGTTTACTAAACCTCTTTTTCCATTTAATAGAATTAAGACCCTCTACTGCGGTGGTGGTGCTGCAGTAGCGTTGTCACCTCACAGTTAGACGTTGCCCGTTCGATTCTCAGTTAGAGCGTCTTCTGTGTGGCGATATGCGTAAATGGGCATTCCTTCGTTGAAGGTTGTGCGTTAGGCCTGGCAAGCCAGCATGTAAAAATCTACTGCCAATCATTAGCAGACCCGAGTTCCGCTGTGGCGACCCCTAACCGGGAAAAGCCAAAAGACACAAACAAAAGAATTATAAGTCCCTCCATATTCTGGAAAATGAAAGCAAGATTTTATTTTATTTTTATTTAACTGCATAAAATACCACTTAATAATGTCCCTTCTAATATAACTTGGATTGGACAGTACACTCTTACCTTAAGCGTTTCCCTTTTTTAACCGTAAATCTTAGGTTCAGACATACTTCTCACTGTTTAGTGTAGCTGTCCTAGGGAGTTATACTTAAAGCCAATCAGAAAAGTTTAGAACTATCAAAACAAGTACAATTTAAAACATTAGCATAAATTTCTCTATAAAATATGCATATACAAGTGCTCATGTGTTATTTGCTCCTGAGATACTTGCTCGTGCTCATGTGTTATTTGCTCCTGACATACTTGCTTGCTGCCACTTGCTCAAAAAGGCAAGTGGTGTATAACTCCCACTAACTTAATCTCCTATAACTTCTTGTCCCTCTCAACACCCCATCCTACAAAACTGTATAGCCATAATACAGCTCTAATTTTAATCCCAAATCTCCATTTTTTTCTTTCTAGACATAAAATGCCCCCCCCCCCCCCCGGTCCTTAACCCTGATTCTCTTCTCACTCCATAATCCTAAAACTCACTTCTCCCTCTTTAAACCAAAAATCCCATTCCTTCTCCCAGTCTCAAGACTCTTGTGTCATTGCCTAACCCCAATAACTCCTTTCTTGACCTTCTTCCTTCCTACATCTAAATCCTGTTCCATTCTGTAAATATAAAATCCTCCCTTCTGCTCCATAAACCTAAAACCTCTCCCATTCTGTAAACACATAATCCTCCCTTCTGCTCCATAAAGCTAAACTTCCCTTCCTGACTATTGCAGAAATCTGCACTACTCTTTCCTTCATCACAGCCGTCATGCTTACCTAGACCAATAATTTGTTTGGTAATCTGCAGCAGCTGCTTGCGTGACCTCATATTGTGTTCGAACATGAGGTAAGTGATAGCCTACCAAGCTGCAAGGTGTTTAAATCTCAAGCTTTCAGACAGTAGACTTCAGGTGCTTGTAACCTCACCACTTGTAGAATGCTAATAAAATATAATAATATTTTACTATTTACTAGTTATGTGAAATTAACATTCTAAATGGATTACAGTGAATCTCACATCAGTAAATGACTGCAATAAACATTTGCCTAATATGAAATTTATAAAAAATAATTAAAATTATGGTTCATAGCAACTAAATACAATTTTTTTTAGCAGTAATGTTCAAATACAGAGGCCTGAAACACAACCATATTAACCAACTCTGTCTTATCAATATTTGTCAATATTCTCCTTTAACTTCTGATGCCTAATGCATTTCAGTTATCTTTGTAAAATGCTTATTTTTGCACAAAATTACATTTTAAAGGACATGTACATAATCCACAACATTTTATTCTTGCCTAGCATTTTTTACTGCAAGGCATGTTTGTGAATAACATGTTGACATGTCCAGGGTGCACTTCATTTAAGGTCAATAGTGCATGTGAGGCAGCCTGTTGATGCCAGAGGAATACCAGTTTACTTTAATTTGTGGTAAAAGTCAAAAGTCTTTACTTATAACTTTATATGTGCTTATTTCATTTACGTAAAACCCCAATACTCTGCTTTCCATCACAGTTTTTTGAGACATTTATTTACTTACAACTAAATGCAAATTGTAAGATATCTATTTCTTTGAATGGGTGATTAAATAAAATGCACTATACTACTACAGCTTGCTAAACTGAATGAAATCAGTTAATTACAAATTCTGCCCATGATGCTCTCTTGCTTCCATTGTGGGTTAATTTACCTCATTTCCAGAAGAGGGATACATGCATTCCTAATGTCATTACAATAATTTTTAGACTATTTTTATTAATAAAATAATTTGTCACATGAGTTTGATTTTCCTTATCATAAATGCCCTTACAGGCAAATCAGCTGAGCTCCTTTGTATGTTACACTTCTCAAGAGTAAGGAGTAAATTTGAATTTGATCCTTAAGTATTACAAACAAAAAATCACAGATTAAGACATTTTTTTCTTAAAACTATATAATACTTGAAAACGAATGGGCTTGGCTCCCCTTTAAAAAATGCCAGGTGGCTAGATAATATAAGAAAGTGTCTAAAACTGCAGTTCATCATTTTCTAATTGTGTAACATTACTGCTCCTAATAGATAAATGGGGTACCTACTATCAGCAAAAATGTAATGAACATTTCTACTCTACAAGGTTTAGAAAATGTAATAGAAGAGTTTGTTTCATAACAATGATAGTAAACTGTTTCTGTAATAATATGTAAACATTCAGTATTATAAACAGCAATACATCAAGAAAGGTTTCTTATAAATAAATTAGTATGTAAAAATAAGAGTCTTCTATCACTTTAAGAAATCCTACCTTGCTAAATAATATAAAATTTCAGACAGTTATTAAAGAATAAAACTGTCTAAAAGTCAGACATGTTTTCTAACTAAATTAAGTAAGCTTGTTGATAAACGTTCAATTTCTCTGGAAAGGTGTGTGACATCATAATCGTGTGACATTGGCTTTTGCTTTTAGATTTGCACAGTTGTGACCAACTATATTTTCCAGCATGAGACTCAGTGCAAATAGCCGTCAACTCACCTCAGAAAATGCCTGAAACTATTGACTGATTGGGAATATTACCAATCATTTTTGATGAAATTGACACTAACCATAAATAAATAAATGAAACAAAATGTTAGGAGACTTGAGGACAGATTTATAAGCAACCTTAACTACTATTTTCATTCAAAGCATTATTTTCAATAGGAACACATAATATTTGACTAATGATTAGATAATTAATAATTTATATGAGATGTAAAAAAATAAACAAGACTAAATTACCTGTTGTTGTACACACACACACACACACACACACACACACACACACACACACACACACACACACACACACACACACACTATATTCAAAAATAAGAAGTTAGAACATATCTTTATATACAATATTTCTAGTAAATCTTGTGCATTTATAGCACTCATGTTGTACTCAAGTATTCTTTTCTTTGTTTCTTCATTAGTAGTATAAAAATAATCAATCTGCTGATCAACAATCCTCAATAAAATATGTATTCTTTTCAGAAAAATATACATATCATGATTTTTTCTCATTTGTACTCATGTCTGGAGAACGACTCCTTTTGCTTTCTTAAATTATGTCCCCTCCTATAGTATCTCTCCAGGCTGTCTCTTGAAATTGGCAGTCATTTTTGTTTTCTCTTTTAATGACTTGGACTTTTTTGCTATTAGCAAGGAATCATTTTTAATCCCACATCTGATTCAGGAGAAAGACATTTCTTCTCATTTTGAATTACGTTTGCTTATAGTCCTGTTTTATCATTTTACCACCAAGTTAACTGTGAGGAATATCTGTTTTCTTTTGCTTTTTATTCCAATTCCATCTATATAAGTTCTTTTTCCAGAATCATCCAACAAATATATTCCAAAGCTCCCAAAAACTGTAATGTAATCAGTTTTGGAGACTTCAGCCTTAATTACTTAGAAACAAATGCAACTGATATGTCAGAAATCCTGTTTGCTGAGGTCTTCCTCAAGTCAACTCTAAAGCTGCTAGAACAAACCTTCGATCCAACACGCATACCTTTTGACCTCTTGTAATAACTAGTAATCCTACAATGATATCTAACCACACCGTATATCAACCCTCCTTTAGTGATCACTGTCTCATAACTTTTTCAGTACATAATCTAACATTAAAATGTAAAACCAACCTTATCATTTTCATACCCAAAATCATTTAGAATATCACTAACCTTAAAAATCACCATGCCACCCTTGGCCGGTTTCACTTACTTGCCATAAAAGACCCCAATGTAGCAACTAGCAACCTTGCTAATACCATACTGCAAGTGCAAAATAAATGTTTTCCCTTAGCATAAAGCTTACTTCAACCTCATAAACATGACTAGGTTTCTAATGAACTCGAACACATTCTCAAATTATGTGATGAAGCATGGCACAATTGGAGGTGCAACCTCTCCACAGATTCCCAAGCCAAATAAACCTCACCATGCAACCTAGCCAACTAATCCCTCTACAGACACAAAAACAACCACTACCAAAACAAACAAATCTTACATTTACCCAAACCTAAATGATTCTGGAGAGAAAGCAATTTGCTGACTGGTCAAAAAACACAACACAGCTCCACTCCCGTGAAGCCCTCTAACAACACTACATACACAATCTCATGCACTAACTTCCTCAATGAGTTTGGCAACCTGCCACGCATCAACAACACAAACCTACCACCTCCACAGTCACTCTATCCCTACTTCTAAATGATTAGAACCAAAGATACTGAAACACAATTGGACCAGATATAACTAGATACTCTCCCAGGCTCAGATAAACTAGCTCTGGGTTCATTCACCTTTATAAGGACTTCATTTCCCACTGCCTAAGTCATATATGCATCCTCTGCTTAACTAATAAGATTATGCCTCAGATATGGAAAACAGCAATAGCCACTCCTATTCAAAAACTATTCAAAAGCTACCCAAGTCTACTACCGCTTTATGATTCTCCCCTATGCCAATACTTCCCAGTTTAGGTAAAATGATAGAAAAAATTATCTACAACTAAATTACTGCTTATTTATATCAATACTATCTTCTATCCAGAAAGCAAATTGGATTCTGTTCTGGATTCAACACCATAACAGCTCTCTGCTCCCTTGCAGACAACATCCTATATAATACAGACAACTTGACAAGTGACATCTTTACTGACCTCACAAAAGCCTTTGACAACAACTTACTATTTGACAAATTAACTGAAATAAACTTTCTCACCAATAGATCCTTCAAAGTGAAAGTAGGCATCACCACCTCTGAAACAGCTCCACTGAAGAAAGGAGTCTCCCAGGGTTCCACCTTAGCTGTATCTGCTCTTTTCCACATTTATCAAAAAACTCCTATCTGATCATCCTCCTTCTTCTTCTTCTTCTTTCGGCTTTTTCCCGGTTAGGGGTCGCCACAGCGGATCGCCTTGTCCGCACATTGAATGGCAGTGGAGTTTTACGGTGTCGAGTTGCCAGCCCGGCACCCAACCTTCCACAGAAGGCACACTCACACGCACACCTAGGGCCAATTTAGAGTGTCCAATCCACCTGCAGCATGTCTTTGGGATGTGGGAGGAAACCGGAGCACCCGGAGGAAACCCACGCGACCACAGGGAGGACATGCAGACTCCGCACAGAAGGCACCCCAGCCGAGGATCGAACCGGAGAACCTCTTGCTGTGAGGCGGCAATGCTAACCACTGCACCACCGTGGCCGCCCTTCCTATCTGATCATCCTCAAGTACTTATAATTCTTTGTACAGATGACACGGTCATCTACAAGTCAAACAAACCCCACTTCACTCTGTTATACAATCAGAGCTTAATATCGGAGCAATGGCTGGCTAACATCTACCTGAAATCAGCTGGGCGTATAAGTGAATTCAAGTACACTTTTATCTGCTGTTTTGCATATAGTACTGTATTTAATTTATTTATTTGTGTTTTTCACTGAATATTAACTCAACTTAAGTTGTGGCTGTTTCTCTACAGAGTACTTTTTAGAATTTCTGTGTAGCCATTGATAGCAGTTTGGGGGGGGGGGGGGAGTTTCAGCTCATCATTGATATCCTGTCTTGCCTTATATAAGTGGTACATTTTGAGTTATCTCTGCTTAATATCAGGGCTTTGGCTGGCTAACATCTACCTGAAATCAGCTGGACGTATAAGTGAATGTAAGTCACTTTTATCTGCTCTTTTGCATATAATATTGTCCCCGCCTTTCCTATAACTAGTGCAATCCAGGTACAGATTTGCTGTATCCAGGATGGTTGGTAAGCTTCTGAGCCCCCCAAGCCCTCCTGTGTTGGAGAAAATTCTTCTAGCTTATCAGTGGGAGTGGTAAGCACTAGGTAACCTATCTACCATGGGAGGAGTGGTTTCTGGCCCAGCAATTATAGTTTATTGGCCGTTTGGGAAGCTTTTCCATCTCTTTCAACTTTCTGATTTAAAAGCCTGTGTTTGCACTTGTTTCCTGCCTTTCCTGTTACTAGGCTAGTCCAGGTACAGATTTTCTGTATCCAGGACTCTTTGTAAGCTTTTGAGCCCCCCAAGCCTTTCCATGTTGGAGGGAAACCTTCTGGCTTATCAGTGGGAGTGGTAAGCATCAGGTAGCCTATCTACCACAAGAGGAGTGGTCTCTGGCCCAGAAATTGTAGCTATTGGCTGTTTCAGCAGTTTTTTCCATCTCTTTCAACTTTCTGGTTTAAAAGCCGCACTTGTGCTTGTTTCCTGCCTTTCCTATAACTAGCCTTGTCCGGTTACAGAGTTGCTGTATCCAGGAATGTTAGTAAGCTTCTGGGCCCCCAAGACTTTCTGTGTTGGAGGAAAGCCTTCTAGCTTATCAGTGGGTGTGGTAAGCATTAGGTAGCCTATCCTCCACAGGAAGAGTGAGTTTTCGCCCAGAAATTGTAGTTTATTTGGCCGTTTGGACAGTTTTCCATCTCTTTCAACTTGCTGGCTTAAAAGCCTATGTTTGTTCTTGTTCCCCACCTTTCCTGTAACTGGTCTAGTCCAGGTACAGATTTGCTGTATTCCAGGACTCTTTATAAGCTTCTGAGCCCCCCAAGCCTTTCTGTGCTGGAGGGAAGCCTTCTAGCTTATCAGTGGGAGTGGTAAGCATTAGGTAGCCTATCTGCCTCAAGAGGAGTGGTTCCTGGCCCAGAAATTGTAGCTATTGGCTGTTTGGGCAGTTTTTTTCCATCCCTTTCAACGTTCTGGTTTAAAAGCTGCACTTGCGCATGTTTCCCACCTTTCCTGTAACAAGCCTAGTCCAGGAACAGAGTTGCTGTATCCAGGACTGTTGGTAAGCTTCTGAGCCCCGCAAGCCTTTCTGTGTTGGAGGAAAGCCTTTTAGCTTATCAGTGGGAGTAGTAAGCACTAGGTAGCCTGTCTACCATGAGAAGAGAGGTTCTTGGCTCAGAAATTATAGTTTATTGACCATTTGGACAGTTTGTCTGTCTCTTTCAACTTTCTGGTTTAAAAGACCACATCTGCGCTTGTTTCAAATCTTTCCTGTAACTCACCTACTGGGTAGCACTAGAAAGCCTTAAACTGATACAAGCCTTCTAGCTTAGGAGAGAGACTTTGGAGTGATTAAGTATCATTTTTCCGTACATTCTTGCTATACTTAACTGTTTTCTGTCTAAACGCAGATTTTTCCCGCAGATTTTTCTGTGATTTAAAAGCTTGTTTTTTTCACATATTGCACTTATTTGACTGCCTGCACTTTTAAAAAGTTGCTTTTTGTTTAAATAATTTGTTTAACTGTTGTAGTCTACACACTAAAGTGCGATAGCCTTTTCTGATTGTTTGTAGTCATTTAAAGCTGTTTTAAGTGTATTTTTTACTGTTTTTGCCTTATCTTTTCAACAAAAAAAAAACAACAACAAAAAAAATCCTTGTTTCCCGTCTTTCTAAGCTAGTATAGTTCAGTTTTCAGGCTAGTGCTGAATTCAGGGCTGTGATACTAGTTTCTGAGTTGCCCATACCTTACTTGGATAAAAGGAAGTTTCTCTGTTCACCTGTGAGAGAGTGGAGCTTTGAGCAACCTATCTGTCCCTGGAGGAGTGATTCCAGCCCAAAGTTAGTAGTTTATTGGCCATTTTGGGCTAATTTCTATCTCTTTCATTTCCCTACTATAAAAACCGCATTTGCACGGTTTTGCGCACCGGGCAGTGTCAGTTAGCTAAGGTTAAATTATTCCCGGCTCCACTAAATCTCCTCTTCAGTTTTTCCCTTGAAACTAGTCTAACTCTCAACCTAAGCACTCAGAAAGCATCTTATAGCCCAGCACTTGCTCAGACCTAATAGCAAGCACTAATATACCCTGACACTGATTGCCCAGCAGGGCAAGGCTCTTTATTCACCCCTCACCAACCAAGCGACTAAGCAGCTCACCCTACTATTCAGGCATGACCAAAGGGCAACTACAGGTGCACTCTCCAGTCCAGCTGGTGAATCTGGGTATCCTGAGGCAATGTTACAACTGCCTCATGTACACAGACAACCCTCTCCTCCTAACACAAAGCACTAACATATGTGAGAGATGCAATTATACAGCCAAATTGGAAGCTAAGCTGTCTCCACCCAAGACTGGAACAGACAGTCAAGAGGAGAAAGTTAACACTTGCACCACAACTCCAGCCGCACACAGACCTACTAAAACAGCGCTGGCAAAAAATACACATAAATCCAAAAATCATACTCGGAGGCTTTAAATAAAAACCTGCAAAAGCATCAGAGACCTCCAAAGCAGACACTCAAACAACCTGCACTTCCAGTCACAAACCAGACAATACATAAAACACAAAATCAGTGTGCCACACAATCACAGCCATTAAGATGAAAGAACATACCTAACACACTAGTAATAGGTAACTCTATAGTCAGGCACACTGACGTCCTACTCACTAGGCTGGACAAGCAGAAGGTTACTGTTAGCTGCCTGTCGGGAGCCAGAATCCGCCAAATAACACAAGCACTCAGGTCACTCCAGAACAAGTACAAATATGAGTCTGTCATTGTTCATGTTGGTGCGAATGACCTGAGATGTACCTCCTTGGACTACATGAAAAGAGACATGGAAGAGCTCTCTGATCATGTAGCCCAGGCTGGTATGACCCTGTCCCTGAGTAGCATCCTGCCCTCACCAAGAATGATACCTCAGTATAAAGAAAAAAAATGATCAATTTCAACAATTGGCTAAGCTTCTGGTGTCATTCAAAGGGGATCCAGTGTCTGTCAGCCTGGGACGACATGCTCGACAAGCCACACTGCTTCACAAGAGAAGGCTTGCACCTGTCACCCCTAGGCTTTTGAATACTGGCCAAGGCTCTTGCTGCCCCCATAGTGCCTTTTTTAGGCAAGACTCAAAAGTCAAACCCACCTCTGTAAACAGCACAATTAACAAAAACTGAGGGTTATGCCACTAAATGCCTTAAATCTCAAAATGCAGTGCTCAAAACACTCCTCAGTATGGAGAACGTTGACATCTGTGCAGTAACTGAAACCTGGTTCAAGGCTCCAGAGAACACCCCAGCACAACTGGGCTATAACTCCTACCACACGTTTCAGCCACAGAATACGGACCCAAACACAAAATGAGGGTGTGTATCCATATTCATCAAGGATACCTACACCTCCACGTTAGTGGCGCAGCATGATACCTCTGAGATTATCCATGTGCAACTAACATCGGGAAAATCTGCAATGCAAATTGTGGCCTGCTACAGATCACCCTTCATGACCCAGGACCACCACTCCACCTTTCTGGAGACACTGGAAAACATGAAGGTCCTACCAAACACCCTGATATTGGGCGATTTCAATTACCCTACCATTCACTGGGGAAACTACTTGAGTACAAATTCCCAGGCCTAGAGTTTCCTGGAATTCATCAACTCAAATGCCCTGGATCAGCTGGTAAACTCTCCTACCAGAAGTGAAAACATATTGGACCTGGTCATCACCAACATGGGCAAAAGGTGTTCCACACCAGAGGTCAACCCGTCTCTGGTTAGATCAGACCATAAACTAATCACTCTGGATGTCCACACCCCACCACCACCCCCAACTAAGGAAACCACAGTAAAAAACATTTCTAAAACAAACTTCACCTTACTTAAGACAGAGGTGGTAAGTTTCACAGCCCCCACGCTAAAGGATAACGCTGCCCAAGATGCAGAAACCATTACAAATGCACTCTATGAGCACCTACAAGGATGCATGGATTGTGCCATCCCTAGCAAAACCAAGACTCACTCCTCTAAGAGAAGGAAACCAGTTTGGTGGACCCCTGTAATAAACAAGCTATACAATAGAAGGAGGAAAGTAGTTCAGAAAAAAAGCAAATTCCAAGAAGGAAAGACATCCCTGATCAGTATCAGTAAGAAACTGAGGTCCCTCATGAAATCATCCAAGGCTAACTTTGAAAGAAAAAAATCAAGGATTCAAAAGATAACCACAAACCCTTCTGTAGCTATGTTAAGAATCTAAGTGGCAACTCACAGATATGCACTGAACTAGTGCAAAATAGCACAAAATATACTGAACCTACTGATATCGCCAACATCCTGGCAGATAGATTCAGTGCAAACTTCACCCCCCCTCTCACCTCCAAAAGGGCCCACAACAATACCGGAAAAGTGTAGTGCCCCAAAAATCACAGACACACAGGTGAACACAGCGCTTTCAAAAGCCAAAAGCACAGCGTCAGTGGGATCAGATGGTGTCCCAGGCTGCATCTTGCATGAACTACAGAACAAACTAACCCCCCACCTAAACACGCTGTTCAACCTCAGCCTCTCCACAGGCTATGTGCCCATAGAATGGCACACAGCAACAGTTATTCATCTCCACAAAGGAGGGGCCACAACTGACCCTGGTAACTATCACCCCCATAAGCCTGACTAGCCTGGTCTGCAAGGCTATGGAGCGCATCATCATGGAACTCATTAACAAAGACATTGGTAACCTCCAAACACTTGACCTGACCCAGTTCAGCTTTGTTAAGGGCAGATCATGCCTACTAAATCTGGTTGACTTCTTCGAGAAAGTCACCAAGGCCATAGACCAGGGAAAGGTGGTTCACACAGCCTACCTTGACCTCGCCAAGGCTTTCGACACCATTCCCCACTCTGGTATTACAGAAAAACTCACCAGCCTGAACATAAACCCCTATGTCACGAGATGGTTTGCCAACTGGCTTACAGACAGAACTCACATGGTAAGAATAGTGGGCTCCAGGTCCGACTCTAAACCAGTCACAAGTGGTGTCCTGCAAGGCTTGGTCCTGGGACCCCTACTGTTTGGCATATACTTCTCAGAAGTACAGGCAAAAACAGGAGGACTATGACAAACCAAGTTCACCGATGACTGCAAACTGGGAGCCATAATTGACTCTCCGGCTGACATGGACATCCTCCAAAAGGGCCTTACTGAGATGGACACCTGGTGTCAAAGTCATGGCCCCAAGCTAAATGTCAAAAAATGCATAGTCATCCCGTTTGGTAAAAACAAAACACCCACGAATTACCACATAGGTGGCAGCCCCCTTAATACAGAAGAGGTAATAAGAGATCTGGGGACCCAGGTAGATAGTAATCTCTCCTTTGACAATCATATTGCCAACGTAGTTAGGAAATCCTTCTGTGTGGCCCATCTAATTACTAAAGGCTTTGCATTTAGAAATAAAGAGGTTATAGTGCCCCGCTACTCATCACTCATTAGACCCATCATAGAGTACAATGCCCCATTTGGGATGTACCTCACAAGACACTTCCAACAGCTGGAAAGACCACAAAAGTACCTCACCAAGAGGATTACTGGCCTCAAACATATGTCCTATGTAGCCCGACTGAAAAAACTCTGGCTGTACTCAGTGGCATATCGCTTACTCGGCGGTGATCTCTATAAAAGTCACCAGCTGCCACATGTACAAAGTCAGGATATTTGCTCTGCAGCTCCCCCATGTGATTGCATAGTTTATTTAGAGCCTCAGTGATATTAGCACTAGGTGGGATATACACTAATGGTATGCTGACCTCATTCAGCTCCCCAGGCAAATAAAACAGTCTACATTAAAAGGACAGGAACTCTAAATTCTCACAGCAACATGATAGTATGATTTCACAGTTGCTGCAACGTCTTTTGTTAACATAGATGCAGACTCCACCTCCTCTGGCCTTTCCACACAGTGTATGTTTTCTGTCTGCATGAAACAGCATAAAACTCTCTATGTTTACTACATTATCATTTATCTTATCTTGTCTTATCATGCAGCCACATCTCAGTAATCAAAAATAAACAAGCATTGCTCACCTTGTTCTTGTTGGAGATTTCCAGTCTCATGTAGTCCATCTTGCTATCCAGTGAACTCACATTAGCAGTACATCTGGTAGTACAGGCATGTAGGGGTTTGCTTTTAACTTTACATCAGTACCTGCTCTGCAACCTCCTTTCCTTGTTCTCTGACATCTCTTTCTCATTTTCCTTGTCTAGCATATTCCAGATACCTGTTCTACCAGTTTCAGTCACTTTAGAGTGTAAAGAGTTAAAATACACAGCTGTTGAAACTCCATGCAAGTAGTAAGCCCTAGATACTCTGCAGAATTCAAGGCATGCAAACAGCAAAACGTAGATGTTGACTGTTTAATTTCTAGCAACTTCTGTTTACTGTAAATTATTGCAGCTTCAATTGGAAGTGCAGAATCTGATTTTTTTTTAGATTTTCTGTGCAATAGAAGACAAAATATGCATATCTCTAGAATGAGTTGGCACAGCTCATTCTAGAGATATGATGTTAACAATATAATGTTAACAATATACAACAGATGTTAACAATACCACTATAGAAACTACCATAGTTGGCTAGACCAGCCTCTTAACTTTCAACTACACATTCAACACACACACAAAAAGATCAATGCAGTACTGTTCTGGATGAACAAGCTATTTCCTCTTTTGCCCAAAACATCCAAAAATGCCATAGGCAAAGGCATATTCTTATCTCACCTTGAATATGGAGTACCCTTTAGAGCTGCAGCCTCAAAGAAAAATATCACCACCTTACAAACCATCTGTAATAAAATCTGCCAGATTATTACGAACTCCCCCAGTAATGGAACACCACTGCCTAACTTTTGCCAAAACTAAATGGATCCTAGTAGATTTGAAAGCTAACCTCTTACTAGGATCATTAATTCGAAAGCCCTTTCTCCTGAGACATCAACCCCTCTTACTCATAAATTTTTCACCAAAATTACTAAATATAATATCACTTGTATCTTTCAATCTCAACCTACTTTATGGGGTTGGGAGGGTGGCCTAATGGTTAAGGTGTTTGCCTTACAAACACAAGGTGCAGGGTTTGAGTCTCAAAAGGGATAATTGGCTAAGCTTAAAATGGCTCGCAAGGGCAGTTAGCTTAGTATGAACCTATGAACTCCAAAAAGTAAACTCTAATGTACTGACCATACACTTTCCACCCTAGCACCTAAACTATGGGACTCCAGTCCTATCTCAATCAGAGACATCCTAAATTTCTATGACTTCAGACAACATCTCAAGGAACATTCACTCGGGTCACATCACATGAACTCTACAGCTTTCTCATGCACCCCTATATCCCTATTTCATCCTTCCTTATCTCATCTTGTAGGCCCGTTACTTACTACCTCTCATTTATCCTACTTCCCTCTTCGCTTTGCATCTTTCTCACACTTATCCTTTCTACTCCTCTTTCATCTGCATGCCACTCACAACTTTTTTCTGTCTTCTCCCCATGGTATGCTTTCTTACAACTATTCTCACTTGCCTCTTCTGATGTCATCATACTTCTCCGTACAATGATATGCTGCTATCCCTGTAGCATAAACCATCTCAGTAATTATGGATACATCTTATCCATAAAGATCCGCTAAACATAATTCCATGTTTCTATCCATGTTATGACACTATTGACAGTTTCTTCACACGCACACAAACATATATATATATATATATATATATATATATATATATATATATATATGGGAAAACTTTATAATCCCGAAATTCTGAAATACCGAATTTCAGAATCCCTGGATTATAAAGCCGAAAGCTCAAAAGTTCGAAACCCCAGAAGAATGAATTTCAAAATCCCGAAGTACCAAGATTTTGAAGTAGCACTTCTGGTGTTGCACTGTGTGAAGGGATAGCTGGAAGTTCAGGTAAGTATTTATGTTTAAGGGTTTTGGTTAGGGGCTTTAGTGTGTGTCAGTGTGTTTGGTTACTGTATTCTGTGTGTGTGAGGGGAATGTAACTTGTATGGTGGTGTTTTTGTGTGTTTGTCTGTGTAGTGTGACTGTGGAGTCAGTATATTTAAGTAGGGGGTGCAGGGGGCACATCCCCCCACATGGCGGTGCAGGGGAGCTTTCCCCCCCTGCTTGTATGTAGTGTAGGTTTGAGTGCTTGTGTGTTGGGAGAAGCTGTTTGTATGTGTGTGTGGTGTATGGTTAGTGTAGTGTTCGTGATTTAAAAAATTGCACTTCTGGGGTTTCGGGATTGTCAGGTTTCGGCTTTATGATCTTGAAATTCTGAAATTCGATATTTCAGGATTTCAGGATTATAAAGTGAATATATATATATATATATATATATATATATATATATATATATATATATATATATATATATATATACATACATTTTTCTGTAAATATGCTTTGTTCATTTCTTATGTGACACTGTTCACTCAGGTTGTGCCTACAAATGGCCAACTGAGATCAGTAAAATTAGTGCACTGCCAGGGTAAATAAATATAAATAAACAGATAAACTTTTAAAGGAGTTTCTTATACATTCTATAGCATTTTGTACTGTCCTTAAAGAAAAGCTATGATCCATCCAAGTTCGACTCAAAAGAGTTGGATATAGAAATGAGGTTAAAATTAAATGTTCTTACAGTTCTGTTTGGTATGGATAAAGTTTTGTCTTGCTGGATTTATTTCTATAGAGAAGTCAACAAAAAGTTTGACTGTAAACATTTTCAATTTTGTTTCTCTGTATTTCTTGTCTATATTTACCAAGCATTCTTTAGTTTGGCAAGAATGCAGCTAACTGTTAACTTTTCTGTTCATTTTTATTTATTCTAACATTTTCTCCAAACTGTGACTTTTTCACTTTATTAAGTTCACTTTAAAGTGTAATGCATTAAGAATGATTTTATTTAAGAAAGGCAAAAGTTCATCATCTCCTAGTTATTTTGGTATCGTGAAGACTCTTATGCGCCTTCTTGATCTATACCCAAGATGATCTATATTATTGTTCTGTTTAATAATTTCTTCATGTAGTTTGTCAGTATCATTTTTTTCTATCAAGGTTTTCACATTTTGAAGTTATTCTAGCTCAGAATTTATCTTTATTTATTTGTTACTGCTAGATGACTGAAGATTTTCTGTACTTGCTCACGACTGTTTCTACAGCTGTTTATTTATTTATTTATTTATTGGAATTTGATTACTGGGCTAGTGCACTGGGCTGTAAAAGCCCATTTTCAGTGGAGGCCTGGGGAGAACAGCTCCAACAATACAGCACATGTAACATTCTTGAACAATTAAAATAAATTGTACAGGCAAGTTAACTTCAAGAGATTCCTTATACATATGAACGTCTATACATACATACAAAACATACACAGATAAATAATAAACAGCTTGGGAAAATTATCATAATAGATTTAGTGTCTGGCTATTAACAATTGGTAGAAAGTAGAGGTAGAGATAACAGGTAGTTTCTCGCTCCAAACAATTAATGCAAGCTATATTTCAGTGTGTAATACTGTTGAGGAGTAAGGTAGTCATGCATATGTTACATATAGAGGAAAATTAGAGGCAACTGAGTAGCAAGTATCAGGGTGTGAGAGGAGCTATGACTGTAGAAGAAGTCAGGACTTAAAATTAAAAGTAGGAGGTATGGAATAGTTGCGTCTTCAAATGGAAGTGAGGTAGCTATCTAAGGAAGTTTTAAAAGGTGCAAGGATTTAGTTGGATCCAGCTGTTACAGAACAGAGTTCCAGATCCTGGCTACAGAATAAGACTATAGAAGTTGCCCTGAAAGGTAGGCTTGGTTTGTGTATCTGTAGAAGATGTTGATTTTCAGATCTAAGTGATCTTTGTGGTAGGTAGTTGCTGAATAGTGACGAGAGGGCAGGACATTCTGAGGGTTTGTATAGTATTTTAATAATCCTACCAACCTAAGATGAATCCTTGAAAATTCCTAAATCCACATTGTCTTCCTTCTTTTCCATCATCGAAAAATAAGTCTCTTTAAAAAAAGTCTACATTCTGCATCACAGTATTGATTTATGACATAAAAGCTACTGGATATTGCTGTTACTATCTTGAAGTCCAGCCCACACTCCTATGATAATTTTTGGTACACTGTCTGTGTTCAACAGTTCAAACTGACTGTATATTTCTACAAGACAAGCAAGGAAACACCACATTGTTGGAAATTCAGGCAGGCAAAAAACATACTACAGATTGTTGTAGAACTATGTTTGGAAGACAATAATTGGCCTTTTTACATCATATTATTGACAAGCTGGAGCTACAAAGTGATGAATTTGTGCTACTCATGATAATTTCATTATGGAGAAAGTAAGCATTGGCCTCTAGGGAATTATTCCATAGATTTTAGCTTTAAAGAGATTAAATAACAGCACTATAGAGAGACTGATAAATGTGTGTATTTTAACAGGGCCTTGACTTATTCAGGACAGCGAGCTTGTTTTATACAGCCCACCAAGATAAAAGAAGAACAATGTATACTTTTTATATAAATTTATTAGTTCATTTTTGCAGGGATTGTGCAAAGGGTGGTTATGTTTAGACACTGATAGCACCCCAATATGATATTGTACCCACTTGACATTCAGAATAAAAGACAGCAGAATATAGGAATGACATTGTACTATTATTATTCTTAGTTTGGCAGGGAAATATGACAGACTGACATATATTCTAGATATATGGACTTTTGGCTTATTTGAAATAAGAGGACAAGATGTAAATAGTTCTTTAGATGGCAAGGAATATTCTTGGGAATTGTGGTCAAATTACGACAATTAAGTTAGGGAAGATTTAATCTTGGCACAACCACTGAAGTAGCTTTTATGGCAAAATAACTGGTTTTAGGAACCAATTTTATGGCAGTGGAAGAAACATAATATAATATGCAGTGGTGCTCCTGATTCAGTTCAAATTAATAGGAGACATTTCCTAATTACTGAGAAAGCTTAGTGAACATGCATTTATAATGATTAAGAAAATATGTTAATAAAACAGTCTTATAATTTGATTTAAGAGGGCTTGAACTGTCAATTTAAAGAACAGGCAAGTTCCATGTCAAATATTATTTTGTAATTTTATTTTGACAAAAGAGTTGTGTTATTTCTAATAACAATGTGCTTGCATCTTTAAAAATGTTACTCAGACTTTATAACATTTCATCTAAGGTCAGAAGGCTTTGCATAATGTCTTTTGTTGTTTTTATTTATTTATGTTATTATATTATTCACACTTTCTTTCTATAGGCCTAAGTGATATGCTATTCTGAGCATCCTAATTTTATTTTGTGCTTTAGATTACTAAGTTGTCAAACAGAACTGTATTGACTTCTATTAGTGTTGGTCATTTTTTTCATACAGTACTTAAATGTTTATACTTGATCTAACACCCATTTATAAATGCTTGTTAAATTTTAAAATATTAATATTGGCATGTTGTCTAGCTTCAATTAGTTGTTTTTTGGGTCTATATTATAACATCAAAGTGTCAGGTATTCGAATACCTAAAGCTCAACATGAAAATAGCAAAATCTCAAAACCGCAGATGACCACTTCTGCACAGGGAAAGAAATCGCTTGGCTGTAAAACAAAAAACAAACAAACTTTTAAACCCAAATCAAGTGGGAGGCTTCATCCTTCACCCCCCCCCAACTAAATATACTAACACCGAGATCACTCTACATTGGAGAAAAGGGCAAATTCTCCATAACAGCCAAGCAAATTTTTTCCCTGTTAAAAAATTCTTGAAAGTGGCAATTTGCGATTTTCAGCTTTCACTATTTAGGTGTTGAGCTTTAGATATTCGAATATCTGAAGCTTTGATGTTATAATATAAACCCATTTTTTTAATCTGATGTCAGTTTCAGTTATCTTTTGATTTTATATTAATTCATATTTATAAAGTTAAAATACAAGCTATATGTATAGAACAAGTAAATTATACATTTGTAATTCTAGTATTGATTGAGTCCAAGAGCTCCTTGATAAATCTGCAACAATTGAAAACCTTAACTTGTTTGTTAATGATAAGTAATTTTTGTGCACACATTTATGTTGTTGTAGCAATTACAAAGACTGGAGTATTTAGTTAAAGAATAGCAATTTTTTTTTTCTGCCAAAAACATTTTGAAATAAAAGCAGTCTGAGATAATAAAAACAGGAAAGAATAGTATTAAATACCATAACACCTAAAAACACATGAAAGCCCCAAAAGGTAGCATTAAGTAATCCAAAGTTAGATGCAGCAGCCCCATGAAGTGGATATAGTCCAGACTAGACTGTGACCCCATTTAAGTCTCTTCTGCATCCCTAGCCTTAATCACATCTATTGTACTAATGTTATTGATAGATTGTAATTCTATGTAAAATACATTTAATAATAGAATATGTAATAATTTAAAATATTTTCTGTGGTTGTAAGCAATGAAAAGCTTAATTTATTACATTCCTGTTATTTCAAGAAGGAATAGAACAATGCAAGTTTATGAAAGTCATGAGATACTCTCCACAAAATACATTGAAAACTACTATTAACTTGCCTTTTAGTAGGCTAGAAGCAGCAGTGCACAGAACATTAGAGTCAATGGGGACATTGTGCACAGAACATTAGTGTCAGTGGGACATTGTGCACAGAATGCTAGTGTCAGTGAGTGAAAATGAGGGAAACACTTTGTTTAACTCCACTATAATGATTCCAGACTATTTGGCTATTTAGTAAGAGCAACATAAAACATTGCAGTCATTTTAGGTTGCAGTAGGTTAAATGTAACAAATAAGCAGGCAAAACTGGTTATACTGATGGTGATAATTTTTCAAGATAAGGAGTCTTCATCAAAGAAACAACAAGTAAAACTTTAGCTAGCTAAGCTGAGCATAGATGTGAAAGAATGCACTGTCTGTAATAGCTTAAGTTCTTTGAAGAGTATTTATATCAATGAGTGATCTTACTGTATTTTCAGAATGAAAAAATAAACATAAAACACATACAACTCCTTAACAATGTCTTTGAACAAATACAAGTAATATCACTGAATAAAATAAGGCAATAAATAACTTGACTCAGTAAAATCATTCAATAGAATTACATAACCTGTACACAGTAAATACCAAACACAGTTCACAATAACAACCTCTGTACTCTATAATTCTTTATATAAAACCAGCCGACTAGATGAAGAACCTGTATATTGAAGTTCCTGGCCCTTCAGTACTAGTCAGATTTGTAGTCTTTACCAGAAGCATTGTATGGAAAGCATCTTTACTTTAGTTTACTGCTTTGCTTACTGCTGGTGTCCACCAGTGAGGTCCTAAAGCTGCTGCCATGACAAACATGGATTACATTTGGGTTATTTTTTATTTGCTGCCACCACAACTATTGATGTATTGAAGATATTATTTCAGAATTCATACCTGTTCCACTTTAGTATATGGGAGAAACCCTTTTGGATGTGAGGCCGAAACATACCCTGCTTAAAGTATATTGGTCACATTCAGAATCATCTTTTCTTTATAACTAACTTTATTTTCTATTATAATGTTCATGTTAAAGTTGCAAATGAGTTAGGGGAAAAAAATAATATAATAATCCTGGGGATTTAATAAAATCCATGTAGGAATAGTGAAAGGCCTACACAGAAGGTACCGTGGCCGTATATGCAGATCCCCCTCGGCAGCATGCCTCACATATTAATGAAGGTGCTTTACTGAAGGAGAGCCTTGTAACATGGTTAGGAAATAAGTGTAGGGAGTGTGTTACTGCATCCAGAGATGAGTAACACACCCCCTGCACTGGCAAAGTGCCAAATAACAATGTATGTCTATGTAATAAAATAGCTAATTTTTTTTTGTGCGAAATGAGTCTTAGCAACGGACATGTACCAGACATCTAAACATAGAACTGGATATATTTAATTATTTAGGAAAGGTCAAGTTTAAGAATAGCTGAGTGGGTTTGTGCAGTGCGCCGTGGTACTTAGCGGTGCTTAAACGCAGTGGTGAGATATATGTAAATTTGTAACAGCATTTCACATGGTCATGTTTCTGAATGGTTAGAGAGACAGCCATAGGCACAGGGTTAAAATACACAGACAGGTTATTTTTTTAGTAAATACACAGTATGAGACATCTTTTAAATCCCGATTAAATTGTGTTTGATTACACAGACAGGTTATTAAATTTAGTTTACAAATATACATTTATGAGAAGTACTATTAAACCTTGATCGAATTTTGCATAAATGCACAGACAGGGTATGAAGCATTTATGTTGTAAATGCACAATTATGAGAAGTATGTGTAAACCCTTGATGGAATAATGTATGTATGCACAGGCATGCTGTTAAACTTTTTATTTGCCAATTACACAGTTATGAAATGCATTATTAAATCCCGCTTTGCTGTGCTTAGCTAAGCTCCGCTAAGCACAACTAAGCCTTGCAAGCACTGCATAAACCAGGAATGTTTTAGCAGTGCTTAGCTGGTTTGTGCATTGCTAAGCAGTGTGAAGCACTGCTAATCAATGACCATTTAACCCTTTCTCAGCCCAGCTAAGCTGGTTTGCACACTGCTAAGCATTGCTAGGCATAGCCAGTTTAAGTACTGCTCAGCTGAGCTCAGCGGGTTTGCACAGTGCTAAGCAAAGAGCTGCATTTTTAAAATGGCCCAATGATGGTAAAGGGCAGGAAAACAGGCTTATTTAAGTGCAACAGATGGGAATACAGCAGAACCATTTGGAGTCTGCACCTGGTGGGAGCAATGGCAGGTGTTGGAGAGGGTATGTGCTTCTGGGTGCAGCAGTGGGGGCATTCTGGTGTCCAGGGTCATGGTTGTACTCCTTGTATAATACCATGATGTCCAGCTGCTGCATGGCCAGTACCAGGGTCAGAGTACAAATCAGAGGCCTGGGACCAGATGGCATGAGATCTCACCAGTGCAGCTGGTATCCCCCACACAGGTGAGCAGGTGCATCATCATTATGATGACTGGAAGCATCAGAAGGGGGATCTCTTGGCCACCTGGGTTCAAGATGCTAGAGACAGGAATGTCCCTCAAGTTTGTAAGTGTTGTTATCATTGTTTTACCAAATTCTACTCTGAATGTGTGCTAGACAGGTATGCATAATGCATAATGGTATGTTTCTCTCCCCACAGCTGCAGAGGAGAGAGCTTGCAACCTGGAGGCCCATGCAGGGTGCCTGGCCAGGAGGTTGTGCCATGAGTGTGGTGAGTAAAGTTGTAGTTTGCAATCTATAATCATATAAACAAGAAAGTGTAAATTAGTAATTGACAGTAGGTGTATTCAGTTTTGATTGTACTGCAATGAATGTGGTCATAGACCTGGACTGATATAAGTGAGTAATGCCATGTACAGTTCAATAAAGATGAAAGTATGAATACCGATAATGTTAAGGAAATAAAGTGTCTACTGCATTAATAATGTTAAGTAAATAAAGTTTCTATTGCATTAATAATGTTAAGGAAATTAAGTTCTACTGCATTAATGGATCTCATTAACAGAGACATTGGAAACCTTCAAACACTGGACCCTACCCAGTTTGGCTTTGCTAAGGGCAGATCATGCCTGCTTAACCTGGTGGACTTCTTTGAGACAGTTCCCAAGGCTATAGATGAGGGAAAGGTGGTCCACGCAGCCTACCTAGACCTCGCAAATGCCTTTGACACCATTCCCCACTCAAGTTTTATAGACAAGATCACCAGCCTGAACATAAACCCCTATGTCACAAGATGAGTTGCCAACTGGCTCATGGACAGAACCCACATGGTAAGAGTTGTGGGAGCTAGGTCTGACTCCAAACCAGTTACAAGTGGCATTCCCCAGGGCTCAGTCCTAGGACCCCTCCTGTTTGGCATATACTTCTCAGAGGTACAGGCAAGCACAGGAGGACTATGGCTGACCAAGTTCGCAGATGACTGCAAACTAGGGGCTATAACTGACTCTCCGGCTGACACAGACATCCTCCAAAAGGGTCTCAATGAGACAGATACCTGGTGTCAAAACCATGGCCTCAAGCTAAATGCCAAAAAGTGCATAGTCATTCCCTTTGGAAAAAACAAAGCACCCACAAACTACCACATAGGTGATAGCCCGTAAATACGGAAGACGTAATAAGGGATCTGGGGACCCAAGTAGATAGTAACCTTTCCTTTGATAATTACATTGCCAAAGTGGTTAGAAAATCCTTCTATGTGGCCCACCTAATCACAAAAGGGTTTGCATCCAGGTCGAAAGAGGTCATTGGGCCCCTCTATACATCACTCATCAGACCCATCATAGAGTACAATGCCCCATTTAGGATGTACCTTACAAGACACCTACAACAACTGGAAAGACCATGGAAGTACCTCACCAAGAGGATCACTGGCCTCAAGCAGATGCCCTATGTAGCTCGACTGAAGAAACTCCAGCTGTACTTGGTTGCATACAGTCTACTCAGAGGTGATCTCTGCCTGACATACAAGGCCATGTCCAGCCCAAAATTGAAGGACATGCTCAACCTAAAGAAAACCATATTCCCTTGAGCCACATGCTCCAGGGATCTAAACCTCACCACAATAATAAATAGGATGTGCTGGAGGGATAGATTCCTGCCCCAGAGACTTCCCATGCTCTGGAACAAGATTCCAATCTACATTAGGCAGAGTTCCTCACTAACCCTCTTCAAGAGAAACCTTGACGAGTGGATGGAAAACAGAAAGTTTACCTCAGGGATCACTTCAATGGCTCTGCTGGACAGATGCACAGGGAACTAATCTAAGAGGGTGGAAAAAGCCAACACATTCCGGCTAGGCTTATAAATGCCTTCGGGCAGATAGCCTAGTACCTACCTATGAACCTTAATAATGTTATGGAAATAAAGTTTCTACTCCATTAATTGTGGAATTACAGCTGTATTGCAACACCTGCATTATATGAACTGTTCATCAATAAAGACTGTAGATATATACCAATCACTGCATGAAGGTACTCCTAAAAAGCTGTGTTGTACAATATGTGTGTATTTTGGGCTATTGGTCATGAAATCGAGTATTACATCTGCTGTGAAGTAAAAACAGGAATAATACCACTAAGTGACTGAAGGTTTGCTAATAAAGAGTGCTTTGCTAAACTGTAGATGTGGAGCTGTACTACAAGATATAAAGCATTATGATATTTGTTCTGCACTAAGATCTGAACCAATAATAGGAAGGCCCAAGGTATATTGTGTATCTCAGGATTGTCTTGTGTTAACTATTGCATTTCAGCTATATGCATTCCTGCTCTTAGGCACACTGCTGCAAGGAATTATGAAGCTGTAATAGCTGTAGACTGCAAATATACCATCTGCAACTGTATATGGGTCAGGTAGCCAACCCAGCACTCTGATATGGTCTGTAGACATCACACATATTCCCACCCACGAGGGCTTAATTGTCTACACTTCTATTCCATATATTCATGATCAGCTCACCTACTATCTCTGTCATGCATGAATCTCATACATGCGTGTTCAAGTGTCACTGCAGTCTTATAACACTGTACTTCTATTACGAGGTCATGTTTTGTTACGAAGTGAGCTTTAGGTACATATCAGTCTATCAATATTTAGTAGTGGCTCAGTAGCTTAGTTTGATAAACACTAGGTGTGATGTACATTTTGTCACACACAGACCGGAGTTCGAATCCAGGGACAAGTACTAACTATTTTCAGAAACAGTTATGTATTGTTGACAGATTTTCCCCCCACAGGAATTACAGGTAAATAAATGGTTGTAGTAGCTGTTCTAATGTATTAATAATTTGTGTTTTCAGATGTACCAGAGTGTTAACAACATTGCTCAGCAAGGTGATAAGACATTAGTAAATAAACTCAATAAGTATAATACTAATAAAAGGTAATAAGATAAATAAAACTGTTTAGTCTTGGTACGGCTGTATGTTTGGTGTGTCTGTGAATGTCTGCTGATAGTCTAACCCCATGCCTACCAAGGACAGCATGATAGCTGCAAATGCTCTGTACTGTGCATGACACGTGTCTCTCAAGTGTCATGTTGTCATGGACTGTGACCACTGCTGCTAAATCCCTTGGACACAGATTTATCACACACTTCATTTATGTCAATAGCACAGTCACACTACATCAGTCCAGAGTACATCTTGGTAGTCATATATGTCCCCCTGACATGTAATAGTCCCCTGTAGCTGTGTACCTGAAGGTGTTACAGCTTGTCCCATACTGTTCCATGCAGGCAACTTGAGAGGTATGTAGGTGCTGCAGAAGCTATAGGATACTTGTATACATAAAGTAGCAGCAGACCTGTAGAGTATAGAAGAGTACTGTTGCAAATAATATAGCCTATACTAGTAGTGATAGAATGTATTTCTCTCTCCCCCACCCTTTATCTGCATCATAATTTATTAATGTTATACACTGGGTATGGTTTACTTTTAACATATGTTGTTCTCAAAACATTATGTTGGGCCTTGCGTTTTATTATTGTTATGTATTACAATGGTTGCATACTAACACACCTTCTTGAATAACCTATGTTGTTGGCCTTATGCCATAAGTGTTACTGGCATGCTGTTACAATACTGACTGTTATCCCACTTATTATTGTGTTCCATATGCTATGCTGTAATGTTATTGTATTATATGCAGCATTCTGGCATGCTTTTATAACTAGCTAAATGTTCTTTTCATTACTAACCTATATACTTTGAAAAACCTCAACACCATAGATCGATTGGGTAAGCCGGTTCCTGGTGATCTACCTACCCTACCTCAGGGGGTTGTGGCACCAGGTCCCAGCATATCTGGGACCCAACCTGGTGCTGCCCTCTCTGCTGGTCCTGCACCACTTGCAGGTGGAACCACTTCAGGGGATGGAGCCTGTCCCCCACCGGGAGCGGGCATGAAGGGGAAGTTGTCACCCTGAAACAGCTATCAGGTATTGTGCACATGATTGTGCACCCTGGCTATGAGAATCACCTGCACCAGATTGAGGGCAGACTGGGCAACCTGGAGGGGCAAGGTGGCCCTGACACCCAGCCTCCAGCACAGCCTCATTTGGAGCAGTGAAGGAGCAGTTTTGACTGCCCATGGGTGGGGAGCTCAGTCTCATTGCTGATGTCAGTGTTCACATGGCTCTCTGATTCCACAACACCCTCCGCATCCTAGGTGTTTGCCCCCTCATGCATCATACACCACCCCTGTATGCTTCTTGTCTGTCTTGTCTATTTGCAAATGCAACCTCTCCTACACAACTTACATCCCCACATGCACCTATTCCCCTTCCTCAACATTTCACTCTCACCTAAAAAAAAAAAAAATAAGGGCACCTATCTTACAAAACATATGGCCCCATACATAGCTCTCCATTTTGCCACCATGTACACTGCACACAATCAATCATTACATCAGTTAATCAACACAGTTATGCCCCCCTCACCCATCTATCTGTGATGCGAGGCTCCAAATTCCAAATTCTCTACAACCTGCACAGATGTTGCTATACAAGAAATGGAGAGCCATGGTCCTTTCCTACACATGTCCTACACATCCCTACCTGCCTTTCACATTGTTTTTCCCCCTGCTTGCCCCCATTTCATCACTTTCCTATCACTCCTTTTTTCTTTTCTTTTTTTGGAATTAGTGCCAGTTTAAGTGATGCTAAGTGGTGCAGTGCACTGCGCAAACCCACTTAAAATGCCTTAATCACCGTCTGTGTTTTTGACACTGTTAGACACATCTGGAAAAAAGTCTCAAACCTGGGATCTTGTCAACTGCAGCATAGTGCATTAGCCCACTAGGCCACTTAGCTTTCAAGTAGAACAGGTGTTTCCATAAATATATCCTGATTGCCAGTGACAGATTGCATGTACATATAATGGGAAAATTGACAGTGTACTTGGGACCATGATGCAGATGCCAAACCAGTACACAGCTAAATAAATATTGATGGATGTACTTGAGGCCTAGGATATCAAGTATAGCTGGCAACTGTACAGCCTATTGCAGAATGTCCACAGTTGTGCCACCTACTTTTGGTATGGTTGTCACAAAACCTATTCTGTGTGCTGAAGTACTGGTAAGTCATTACAGATTGAGGTAAGAAAATCATGACAGACAGTTTAGTGTCACACATCATACTCATCTGAACTCACATGCTTATGCAAATCCTGTGTAACAGACTGTATGCATGCACGTGTATCTTGCAAATACACTTGCTATAGTATTGGCTCAGTAGCTCAATCTGTTACAATCCTAGCATACTGTACATTTTGCCACCCAAAGTCCTGGGTTCAATTCCAGTCCAAGTACATGCTTGTGAATACAACAAGTAAATGACTGAGTCCCGCAATTTTAAGCAGAACCGGCTGCTGCTACTGCATTCACTGCTACACATGTTAGCACATCAAAGGCCTGTAGGTTGAGACACACTGCACAAATATGTAAAGGATGCTTAAATCTCACCTACCACTCTCTGAATGGCACTATTACATAATATATGTATCTGAAGCACATGCCTCACCTGGACTGTTATGGGTACCCTCACCCTGGCTATGCTGTAACAACAGAGCTGACACTGCTCCCTTACTGACATATACAGCTTGCTGTCATCCAATGTGTTTACACTCCTCCGTATGACTCCTGGGCAAAACACAGCAGCTGCAGCCTGCAAAATATGTGGCAGTATGTTCAGCTACCTGCTACAGGCCTACCATACCTCACAACCACCTAGAACAAGGGATCCACACAGCACCCATACATAAAAAGGTGGGGAGGCAAAGGTCAAGCAACAGGGACATGTATCACAGTCTTCCCCTACAGACATACACAGCTGATAGACCAGCAGCTACTGCAGCAGCATGCATATTCTGATGCATATGACATCAAACACTCACATCTGTCTTCCCACTTACTGACCTCAACCCACATTAACACTAAACTGCCACATAATCAGAAAGTCTTCTCACAATGACCAAACATATCATGCAAAACTGTGCACATACCACATAAATCCCAACAGCGGACAGTATTTTTACCTACCCTCTGTGATACTGTAGTCTCCACAGCTCGATAATGTCCATCACACAGTCTAGGAAAGGGGCCAAGGTGTACCTGATGTGCTATGCTATTGGCTAATGAAAGTGCAACCTAGCTGTTCTGGATGCAATTAGCAAGTCTGAGCCACAGATTGGCGCACAAGCAATCAAAAGTTTATGAGCATTACCTACAAAAGGTAAGCTGATGCCTATGGTAAACAGGTTTGTGACTTGCTTTACAAAGACCGACTGCCATATCACAAGCAATATACTTCAGGCTTTATGGAAAAAAAAGAAGTACAGCACTCTACCAGGTATGTAATAGAAGTCCGCATGTAATGGGATGCAGCTGGGAGTATGCAGTTATGGGAGTAGGGATTACAACAGTAGGCCTGTAGTACATATCCTGGAATGACATGTTGCTGATAGTCAGCTGTCCAGCATCTACAAGCTTCCCTTTCAACTTTACCTGTTGTGACATAGATCACAGCTCTGGACATCTGATTCCCTCCTACAGTGGTTGGCTCTTGTATGAATGCTACTGGATTGTGTGACAGTAAGTAATGATGGACACAGCTGGCATATCACATGATGCACTGTCATTCAGCTCCTCTCAGTTTATGAATGTCAAACAGGAATAGTTCAGACATTGTACAGGTGTCCCTGACTGTCCCTGATGTACTCTGGCTAGGTCACTGTGTAGTCAACGTTCATTGCTTGAGAGCTATGGATAGCATACCTGGTGAACCCCTACAGCAGGACTTCAGGTCATAGCCAAGTAGTAGTCAGGGGACACAGGCCCGACCTCAGTGACAGAGTGTACATATTGAGCATACAAAGTAAGGGAATGAATGTAGTACCAGATATTACTGTACCATAACTGTTTTCTGGGGGGTTTGTCATGTGATAGCCAGATTCCCCACAGTCTGAGAACAACCATTACGTATTGTACAACTGTTTGCCAGACATCTACATTTTTCTGGCAGAGGGTCCACATATATCAGGGACATGTACAGATTCCACAAACATTTGTGTACTGCAGAAGTCAGACACCTACAGGGAAGATACCCTATAGCACATTTGCAGTGCTCTCTGTCATTGCGTCACAAGGATGTTGCTGGACTGTCCCCAGATACTTTTAGTAACACTCACCTATTTGTCGGATGGTGGCTATATGACATATTCTGGGATGTTGCCCATAGGGGGCACACCACAGTAGATGGCATTGATAGGAGTAGAGACATAACAACACACTCTGCCACAGCACACAGGGCCATAACTAGTACTCATAGGATCATAGGAGGTTACTAGGATATTGGCTCTGCAGCCCGTATAAGCCTAGCTAAGAGTTTAGCCCATGTTTATATAAGTCAGCACCTGATGCCCCAGACCAACAGGGACATGGGTGGAATCCCATGGGTGTATTTTCGGTTTCCCATCCAGTTATCCAGGATGCACTTAAAAAGGGGTAAAGCGGTACTCTGTTTGATGTGGAGAGGGAGTCTACTCCACAGATGGGGGAGTCTCTGGGACACAAATCTGTCCCAACAGCAAGTCATGTTGATGTCACAGACCAGGTTGAGGAGGCACATGTGGGTTAATCGAGTGGAGCTTGACTTGTGGATATGCAGCAGTCCCATCAATGTGGGGTCCATGATCACTTTGTATGCCAGACAGAGGTCACCTCTAAGAAGTCTGTATGAAACTGAGTAGACGGATAGGGCTTTTAGCCTATCTGTGTATGGTAGACATTTGAGGCCCTGGATTCTCCTGGTGAGGAACCTCTCTGACCTTTCCAGCTGCTGCATGTGCTTTGTGAGATACATGCCGAAAGGGGCATTGTACTCAATAATGGGCCTTATTAGTGAAGAATACAGAGGTGTTATGACCTCCTTGTCCCTGGATGAGATACCTTTGCTTATGAGGTGGGCCACATAGAAGGCTTTCCATACAATGGAAGTGTCTGTTTGTTGTTTAATTTAACTGTTGAGGCTGCCCACTAAGGTGTGCTAGCCTTTGTAACTGATTTATCACTGTTTCTGCATTTTCTGTGTGTTTCTATAAAAAAAAAAAAAAAAAAAATTATCCTTGTTTTCCCGCCTCTCCTCGACTAGTTTAGACCAGTTTACAGGCATTGCTGTATTCTGGGCTGTGGTGTAGTTCTTGTGTTGTCCATTACCTTACTTGGATAGAAGGAAGTTTCTTTGCTCACCAGTGGGAGTGGGGAGCCTTGAGCAGCCTACCTGTCCCTGTAGGAAGTGACCTCAGCACAAGAAGCTGTAGTAATTGGTTGTTTTGGACCATTTCTAGCTCTTTTGTAGTTCCCTGTTTAAAATCCGCTTTGCTGCTTTATGATTTTAGCATAGCGCAGTGCCGGTTAAACAAGGTTAAACTTCTTCTGTCTCCGCCAAGTCTGCTCTTCAAATTTTCCCTTAAGGAAGCTCTACTCTTAGTATAATCAGACTACTCACTATAATATAAGCCTAGCACTTGTTCTGAATACTTCTCTACTAAGTAAGCACTCTTGTACTAAGTAAAGCACTACATCTACCTACCACCCCTGTGAATATCCACTACCCTTAAAGGTACAGCACTCCCTTATACTGTTCTAGCATGTCGAGTGGTAGATTACTGGCGTCCTCTCCAGTTCAGCTGGTCAATCTGGGTATCTTGAGACAATGCTACAATTGTCTCATGTACACAGACAACCCTCTCCTCCTCCCAACAAACACAAATACATGTGAGAGATGCAACTATATAGCCAAACTGGAGGCTGAACTCTCTCAACTCAGGGCTGGCATGACCAGACAGGAGGAGATGGTAACCACACACACAACAATCCCAGTCCCACATAGACCTACCACAACTGCAAACCAAACACATAAAAACACAAAGACATACTTGGAGGCTCTAATAAAAAACTTACCAAAAACAACAGAGGCTCCCAAAGCAGACATCCAAAAATCCACCACCTCAAAACAAAACACATGCAACACATACTTCAATAAATCAGTGTGTCAACCAATCATAGCCCTTAAGGCCAAACACCATGCCTGATACACTAGTAATAGGTGACTCTATAGTCAGACACACTGATGTCCCACTGACCAGGCTGAACAAGGAGAGGGTGACCGTGAGCTGTCTATCGGGAGCTAGGATTTGTCACATAACACACGCACTCAAGTCACTCCAAAGCAAGTACAAATATGACTCCGTCATTGTCCATGCTGGCATGAATGACCTGAGACGTACCTCCCTGGACTACATGAAAAGAGACATAGAGGAGCTCTCCGATTATGTAGCCAAGGCTGGTATGACCCTGACCCTGAGCAGCATCTTGCCCTCACCAAGAATGATACCACAATACAAAGACAAGATGATCAGCTTTAATAATTGGCTCAAGTACTGGTGTCATTCTAAGGGGATCCAATGTCTGTCTGCCTGGGATGACATGTTGGACAAGCCACGCTGCTTCGCAAGAGATGGCTCACACCTGTCACCACTGGGCTTCCGGATATTGGCTAAGGCTCTTGCCACCCTCATAGTGCCTTTTTTAGGCAAGGCTCAAAAGACAAACCCACCTCCTTAGAAAACAAAGATGGAAAAAAACTAAGGGTAATGCTGCTCAACGCCAGAAGTCTAAATCTCAAGATGCAGGCACTCGATGCACTCCTCAGCATGGAGAACATCGACGTCTGTGAGGTAACTGAAACCTGGTTCAAGGCTCCTGAGAGCACCCCAGCGCTACCAGGCTATACCTCGTATCATGCTTTTCGGCCCCAAAACCCGGGCCGAACCACAAAGGGAGGGGGAGTGTCCATATTCATCAAGGACACCCACACCTCCAGGTTTGTAGCAACACATGAAGCATCAGAGACCATACAGGTGCAACTAACCATAGGCAAAACTGCTATACAACTGGTAGCATGTTACAGACCACCCTCCCAAACTCAGGAACCCCACTCAGCCTTCCTGAAGACATTGGAGGAAATGAATATATCACAAAATACCTTCATACTGGGAGACTTCAACTACCCAAACATAGATTGGGTACATTATTCTAGCCCTAATACCCTAGCCCAAAGGTTCCTGGAATTCATAAATTCAAATGCACTGGAACAACTTGTTACCTCTCCCACTAGGGGAGATAATATACTAGACCTGATCATCACAAACATGGGGACAAAATGCTCCACACCAGAGGTATACCCCTCACTAGTGAGATCTGACCACAAACTAATCACCCTGGATATACATATCCCACCTCCACCCCCAGCACAAAAGACCACAGTGAAAAACTTCTCAAAAGCAGACTTCACTCTTCTTAAGACTGAGATGGTATCCTTTAAGCCCACTGTGCCAGTGGATACCACATCCCACAATGCCGAATCCTTCACAAATGCTTTTTATGAATGCATGGATCATGCAATCCCAAATAAATCCAAGTCCCTCTCCACCAAAGGCAAGCGTCCTGTCTGGTGGACCTCAGCCATTAACAAATTGTATAACAAAAGAAGGAAGCTACTGCACGTCAGAGCAAAATCCCATGAAGGGAAGACATCTCTGATCAACATTAGCAGAAAACTACGTTCACTCATAAAAACATCCAAGGCCAACTTTGAGAGAAAAATCGCTAAGGACACTAAAGATAACCACAAAGCCTTCTTCAGCTATGTTAGAAACCTGGGCGGAAACCCTCAGATATGCTCAGAGTTAGTTCACAACAACAAAAAATACACTGAACCCACAGATATTGCCAACATTCTGGCTGACAGGTTCAGTGCAAATTTCTCCCCTCCCTCACCCCCAAAAGAAGAAATACTTATCCCAGCTGAATGTAATCTCCCTGTCATCCCAGATGTCCAAGTGAGAACCGCCCTAAACAAAGCTAAAAACACAGCATCAATGGGACCTGATGGTATTCTGGGTTGCGTGTTATGTGAACTCCAAGAGGAGCTAAACCCACACATAAAAATGCTATTTAACCTTAGCCTTACTTCAGGATATGTACCTGAACACTGGCGTACAGCAACAGTGGTCCCACTCCACAAAGGGGGTTCCTCTACAGACCCTGGGAACTACTGCCCCATAAGCTTAACCAGCCTGGTCTGCAAAGCTATGGAAAGAATCATCATGGAACTCATAAACAGAGACATAGGGGACCTACAGACACTTGAACCCACCCAGTTCGGCTTTGTAAAAGGCAGATCCTGCCTTTTGAACCTGGTTGACTTTTTCGAAACAGTCACTAGAGCCATTGATGAGGGCAAAGCAGTCCATACAGCCTACCTGGACTTGGCTAAGGCCTTCGACACAATACCCCACTCAGGCATCATAGATAAGCTCAACAGCTTAAACGTCAACCCTTATGTCACTAGATGGGTTGCAAACGGGCTAAAGGGCAGAACCCATAAAGTTAAAATCACCAGAGCAATGTCAGACTCAAAGCCAGTCACAAGTGGTGTCCCACAGGGATCTGTCCTGGGATCCCCCTTGTTCGGCATTTATTTCTCAGATGTTAAAGCAAACATGGGAGGGTTGTGGCTGACAAAATTTGCAGATGACTGCAAACTAGACTCCATAGTCGATACACCAGCGGACACATACATCCTACAAAAAGGCCTCACAGAAACGGACAACTGGTGCCGGAATCACAGCCTTAAACTAAATGCCAAAAAATGTATAGTCATTCCCTTTGGGAAAAACAAAGTACCCACAAATTATCACATAGACAGCAACCCACTGAGTACGGAAAATGTAATCAGAGACCTAGGGACCCAAGTCGACAGCGACCTCTCATTTGACACCCACGTTGCCAAAGTGGTTAGAAAAACATTCTACCTTGCACACCTCATCATGAAGGGATTCACATCCAGATCCAAGGATGTCATTGTACCCCTATACTCCTCCCTCATCAGACCCATGATTGAGTACAATGCCCCATTTGGTATGTACCTCACCTGGCATTTGCAACAGCTGGAGAGACCACAGAAGTACCTCACCAAGAGGATCAAGGGTCTCCAACATATGTCTTATTCTGCCAGACTAAAGAAACTTCAGCTCTATTCAGTAGCATACCGCCTGCTCAGAGGTGATCTCTGCCTGACGTACAAGGCCATGTCCAATCAGGATCTGATAGACATGCTCCACCTCAAAAAATCCAAATCCATCAGAACCACGAGAGCTAAAGACTTAAACCTCAGTACAAGTATGAATAGGACATGCTGGAGGGATAGATTCATAACCCAGAGGCTTCCCATGCTTTGGAACAAGATCCCAGTTCGTATTAGGCAGAGCCCCTCACTGACTCTCTTCAAGAGAAATCTTGATGAGTGGATGGGAGATCGTAAGTTTACCCCAGGGGTCACATCTGTGTCACTGCTAGACAGGGGCACAGTAAACTAATTCTATTATATAAGGGGACCTTCATTGTGTCACTACTAGACAGAGGCACAGTATTCTAAATTTATTCTGAACATTTTTGTACCATTTCATGGGGTGGCAAAAGCCACATCACTATGGCTAGGCTTACAAATGCCCCAGGGCAGATAGCCTAGTACTATACTATGAAACTATGAAACTATGAAACATGATGGTCAAAAGTCAGGTTGCTATCAACCTGTGTGCCCAAATCCCTCACGACTGATTGTGTGTTTAGGACATTGTTATTAATGTGATAAATTTTGGGGACATCACTATCCCCAAAGGGGATGATGATGCATTTTGTGGTATTCAGCTTGAGGCCATGTTTCTGGCACCAGTCATTTGTCTGAGTGAGACCCTCTCGTAGGATGTCCACATCACTAGGGGATTTGGTGACAGCAGCTAGCATGTATTCATCTGCAAACCTGGTGAGCCATAGCCCATTGGTTTTGCCCTGCACCTCAGAAAAGTATATCCCAAATAATAGAGGCCCTAAGACAGAACCCTGGGGTGCGCCGCTTGTTACAGGTCTAATGCTTGATGTGGCTTCCCCTGTTTTGACTAGGTGGGTCCTATTAGTGCGCCAGTTTGCTACCTGTCTAGTAACCTATGGATTGATGCCTAGTTGAGAGAGTGTT
This sequence comes from Protopterus annectens, assembly GCF_019279795.1. NCBI lineage: Eukaryota > Metazoa > Chordata > Ceratodontiformes > Protopteridae > Protopterus > Protopterus annectens. Next base: position 696,806,700 of record NC_056731.1, on the reverse strand, counting down.
TATCTATTATGGCTGAGTGGGGAATAGTGTCAAAGGTTTTGGGCAGGTCAAGGTAGATGGTGTGCACTGTCCTCCCCTCGTCCATGGCTTTGGTGACTGTCTCAAAGAAGTCAACCAAATTTAACAGACATGATCTACCCCTTGAAAAGGCCAAACTGTGTGGGATCGAGTGTTTTCAGGTTGCCAATGTCCTTTTTAATGATGTCCATGATAATCTGTTCCATGACCTTGCAGGTCAGGCTGAATAGGCTGATGGGTCTATAATTTCTCAGATCGGTGAACACTCCACCTTAGTATTAAGGGATGACAGTGGCTGTCCTCCACTCGGCTGGGACAAAGACAGTACTCAGGTTTTGGTTGAATAGAGTGCCTAATGGTGCTTCAAGTTCATGCCTGATTTCATGTAGGATGCAGCCTGGGATGATAATGGGTCCCATGAGACTGCATTTTTTGCCTTTGATAGGGCAGTGATGACCTGTTCTCTAGATATAAGGAGAAGGGGCAGGTACTGGAGATTTCCTGATCTACTGATGGGGGGACAGAGGGGTGAAGTTTTCACTGAATCTATCAGCCAGCAAGTTTGCTATATCTACTGCATTTGTATATGTGGTGTCCTTGACCACCACTTCTGAACAGATCTGGATGCTTCCTTTGAGGTTGCAGACATATGTGAAGATGGATTTATGATTGTCTGTAGTAGATATCACCAATTTGGACTCAAAGTTAGCTTTGGAGGATTTCAGTAGTGCTCTTATTTGCTTGTTCAGGCCAAGGAGACATTGCTTCCAACTAGGCACCTACTCCTTCTTGGTCTTGGACAGCAATGTTTTCCTCTTGTTATACAGTTTATTTATTGCAGATGTCTACCAGGCAGGTTTAATTATCTTTGCAGAGTGTGATTTAGTCCTGTAGGTTATTCCTGTTTCCATGCATCTACATAAATGCTCATATAGTGCTTTGGTGTAGGTTTGGATATTGGTGCCAGTTCCTACAGAGGGGGAGGGGCTGTGAAGCTGTTATACCATTACTCAGGAGGCTGAAGTCAACTTTGGAGAAGTTTTTTATGTCTGTCCCTAGCTAGATGGGTACTGTGGGAGATGGTGACTTCAAAAGTGACCACTTTATGGTTGGATCTTACCAGGGAGTATGATACTGTAGGGATGCTGCAGTGGTTACTCATGTTGTTTAATACCAAGTCCAAGATATTTTCACCTCTTGTGGAGGTATCAACTAGCTGTTCCAAGGTGTTTGCATTGACAAAATTGATGAATCTCTGGGCATTTTTGTTCTGGCATGAGTAGGTTTTCCAGTCTATGTTTGGGTAGTTAAAATCACCCAGGATCAGGGTAAAGGGTTGAATCCTGATAGAGTGGAACAGGTCCATATAGGTGGAATGAGCATCTTGAGTCAGAGTTGGGGGCTGATAGCAAGCTATGATTTGAATAGGGGTCTTGTCAATGGCTAACTGCACCTGGAGTGTCTCCTGTGTGTCATACTGTTTGACCAGCCTGGGGGGGTGTATGTCTTTGATATATATATATATATATATTGAAACCCCACCTCCTTTAGCTTTACTGCTCACAGTCTGGGGTCTGAATGTATGATAGGTTGAGTAACCATGTAAGGCTGGGGTGATCTCAGCAGCTTTGAACTATGATTCTGTGACTGCACAGATATCAGCATTTTCCAGGGTTAAGAATGCTTGCAATGAGTGCAGATTCATGTTTAGACTCCTAGCGTTTAGCAGCATGACCTTTAATTTGTGTTTTGTTGACATTTTTATGTTGGTAGTCTTAACTTCATCACCTTTCCTAAAAAAGGCACTATGGGGGAAGCAAGAACCTTTGCCAGAAGCCTGAAACCCAGGTGAGACATATGCAGGCCATCTCTGTCAAAGCATTGTGGTCTGTCGATCATATCCTCCCAGGCTGTCAGGTACTGGATCCCCCTATAATGGCACCAGAAACTAAGCCAATTGTTAAAGTCAATCATTTCCTGTTTGTATTCAGGCATCATTCTGGGTAACAGCAGAATGCAGCTTAAGGCTAGGGACATACCTCCCTGGGACACATAATCAGCGAGCTCAGTCATGTCTCTCTTCATATAGTCCAGGGAGGTATGTCTCAAGTCATTCACACCAACATGGACTATGACAGAGTCACAACAGTACTTGTTGTTGAGAGACTTCAGTGCGTATGTGATATGGCAGATTCTGGAACCTGACAGACAAGTAACTGTGACTTTCTCCTAATCCAGCCTGGTGAAAAGCACAATGAAGTCTCCTATGACTAATATGTTGGGTTTATGGTGAAGCTTTAGTGACTGTGCGACACAGGTGTGTGGACTATGCATGGTATGTGGTGTGGAGGGCTGTGGAGATTGCATGTGTTTTTGGCTCGGAGGTCTCCTTTGTTTGGGTATGTTTATGCTGAGGACCTCCACATATGTAGGTGCGCATTGTGTAGGTGTGGGTGGGGTTTGAGGTGTCCTGATTGTGTTGACAACCTTTTCATCGCCAGATATACTGCCTTGAAAAGGAGAGAGTATGGACTCTAGGTTCCTAATGTAATTGTATCTCTCACAAATTGTGTTCCTAGGTAGTAGATGGTTGTCCATGTACATGAGGCAGTTGCTACACTGGGTCAGGATGCCCATGTCAACCAGACTGCCAGGAAAATTGTAGGATGTTGTCCATACATATTTGTCAGAATCTGAGGGAGAAAGGCCAGGGAGACAGAAGGGCTGGTCCTAAAGCCCACGTGCTTAACCCATACATAAGAGGCTTAGAACAACACTTACAATATAGACAGGCTATAAACAAGCAGTGATAAATGCAACAGAAAATATGCAGTTGAACACTTTAGAGAACAAGTGGCAAGTAGCAGGAAAAGGCAAGATGAGGAGGAAAATGCCAGATGTTTTGCCACTTTGTTGCTGATAGATAGCCACATACATACTGTGTTGATAGATGGGATATGATGTTGGAGTTAGTGGAGTATAGTGCTGGCCAATTTGAATGTGCAGGGTGTGTACGTAGTGTAGAGCAATGTATGTGGGCCTGTGATGTGTTCCCCTCTTCTTGTCTTTCAGAAACAATGTACAGATGGAGGCACACTCCTTTTTCTGCTGCTGAACATGACATGATCCTGGATGGCCTCAAACTGCATCACAATATGCTGCTGTCCAGGAGTCGCAAGAATTGGGAGCAACATGCTGCACTGTGGGCTAACCACATCATAACAGTAAACAAAATAGGGCTACAGGAAAGAAGCTATGAGCAGCTATGACACCGGGGTACCAACATGATAAATGCTGCATGGCAAAGGGATGCTGCTGTGGCCAGGGACTGTGCTGCCATCAGTGGAGGGCCTGCAGCAGAACAACTACTCTCAACCACAGAGGAGTTCCTGGCAAACCTGGGATCAACCACCAGCTCCCAAGCATCCATTACCCCATATGTCATGGAGGTGGGTGGCACAGCTGCCACAGTAGAGGACCATCCAGGTAAGCATCTTGTGTTCATCACTGTAATACTGTAGCAGTCATTGTGGCAGTCTCTGCATACCAGTACATGGATGTCAGGTCAATCTGCATTTGGGTGGGGGGGGGGTTGTTTGTAGCGCACACCTGTGCACACATACTCAGAACGTCAGCAATGTGGGTAGTATCACAGTGCCTACTGTACATGTTGATATATGCACATATTATCCTGTAACAATGCCACATTTGTGTTTGCTGACAATACCTCTCCCTCACATTTCCATAGGTACATCTGGTGTGGCCGGAGTCCAACATCCTGTAGCCAGTGAGTGTGAAACTGTTTTGGTATGGCTCATATATACCCTAAGAATGTTAAGGGCTTCCATTTTGCCATAGACATAACTGTTATGCTTAGCCAGAGTACAATACTTGTATGTTCAGTTTTGGAGGGGTTCACTGCAGTGCATTGAATCAGTAATCACAGTAGTGTATTTGCAGGAGCTGTAACATATTTGCACTTATTTTTGTGAAGGTCTATGCAGTCTGCTATACATGGGAAGTAGTATGGTGAAGACAGGTGCACTTTGTTTTTGGTCTAGCTCCAGCACATACACTGACATATCACTTTTCTCACAGGTGTATAGTACTAGAAACATTAACCGGCCATAGCTGCAGTGCATGTTATTAAGGGCCTGTCTTGTCTGTGTATGTTGTAGTCTGTTTGTGTGCTGAACATGGGATCAGAAATAAAATGTGGTATGTATAATGCAGTTGTGGCACCTCACCTGTATGTTTGTGTGTGTGTGTGTGTGTGTGTGTGTGTGTGTGTGTGTGTGTGTGTGTGTGTGTGTGTGTGTGTGTGTGTGTGTGTGGATCATCATGCATAATAGTGCAGGTATTAATGTAGTGAGAATCTACTACTCAGAGATATATGGAGGAAACAGGAGGAATTGAGAACCATGGTTCCCGTGAGTGTTTATGACAAGATGTTATCTAACCTGTGTGACACTGTATCTGCCCATGAGCAGCATCTAATATGGCAGAAAAAGTAGAAACTGGAGGAGGGCCTCAGAGATTTCTCTAATGGGCATGTGTTCACTTGGCCGAGAGGCAATGGAACGGGAAGTATATCAGCCGATGATGGAAGTTTGAATTTTGCCGATTCACAAACACTGTGTTTGGAGACTGTGAGTATTAGTGGGGCACAGAATGATGTGCCTGCTCATAGTCAGGCCGAGAATAATGTTTTGAATGCTTCAGAGACTTTAGAAGTTCTAAGGACTGCATCCACTTCTAGTTCTCTAATTAGTAACAGTCCCAATGAGGGGACCACTAATATCCCTTCAGTTAAAAGGAAGGAATTTTTGCAGACATCGATATCGCAGGCTTTCCCCCCTTCCCATCCACAGAGTGGACTCGTTGAGGGCAGGGCGTTCCAGCAGCAGAGGGAGGAAGAGGAGACTTCCATCTCAAGAAGGAATTGTGAGGTGAGATTTGAAACTGATGTGGAACATGTCAACAACATGAAGACGCTGGTGTTCAATTTTTCCAGTAAGGAATTAACGAGACATCAGGAATCAGTGCTTGAGTGAGGGCTGACATTTGTACCAGTGTCTGGTACTGTCCTGGACATTATACTGTTTGCACGCAATGTCATGTTGAAATCCTTGTTTGGTAACAATGATAGACAATGCACTGATTTTAAGAAACCAAGTTCATCTGTTCCTGACCTGAATCCTGTGTTAGAGGTATTTTGTAATTTATGTGAATCTCAGTTGAAAGAGGTATTGGGCTCTGGGAGCTTTGGTAATAAAGAAAGGTTTTTTTAATTTGGATAGAAATGAATATTTGGCTTTGCAGGAATTGCGTAATGATTTATCTGTCACTGTTCGTCCTACTGAAAAGGGAGGGAGGATTGCAGTGTTTAATACGGTTGACTATAAAACAAACTAATGAAAATAAAACACTGCAAATAAAATAAAATAATGGCTGCTGGCTGCAAAGAATTCCACAAAACAGTTTTAATGATGCCAAAACAGTAAAGTAAGCACTTTCGTCTTTCTCCAATGAGCAAAACTTCCTCAGACAAAGTAACTTATTAATACAATAATATATATACAATTAATTCAAATCACATGCTGAGTTAATTAAATATTAAAAGGCATACACCAAATGAAGCCTTAAATAACACATACAAATACAAATAAAGCAATTGTAAACAAGTTTTAAAAGTATGACCAAAGTGTATAAATTTTTTTAAAAAACAGTTTTTAAGATAACAAAAGTATAGAACAATTGTACTGGACAAAATAAACTGAAATAACAAGGGGAATACATTCCTTCACTGCTATTATTTGCAAATATTGGGCAGTTACCTTTGAAGGCTTCTAAGCTTTAAAATACAGGCTAATCAATTCATATCATTCAACCCTGGTGGACTATAAGCATTCAATTTTATTTGCCACAATAGTTCACAAATTTCTAACATTAAACTAAATGGTCCTCCCCTAGGGTTATATTCTATTTGCTCTATAACCCGAAAACAGAAACTATGTTGTGGATGTTCCTGGACATGCTTAGCCAAAGCATTCTCCACCTTTAGTTTCCTGATACTGTATATGTGTTCAGAGACCCTGTCCTTGAACTTGCGGTCATACTTTTAAAACTTGTTTACAATTGCTTTATTTGTATTTGTATGTGTTATTTAAGGCTTCATTTGGTGTATGCCTTTTAATATTTAATTAACTCAACATGTGATTTGAATTAATTGTATATATATTATTGTCTTAATAAGTTACTTTGTCTGAGGAAGTTTTGCTCATTGGAGTAAGACGAAAGCGCTTACTTTACTGTTTTGGCATCATTAAAACTGTTTTGTGGAATATGTTTGATTATGTTAATTCCATGCTTGTCATGTTGAATGATGTGAAAGTATACAAGCAAGTTAGTTTAGCTGATATTGTCTTATGTTGTAGTTGTGTGTATAAGTCATATGATTGTAATTTGAGCAATTTGATTTCAAAGTCACTTTTTGACTGTCACCAACCCTGTGGTTCCTATCATTCAAGGCCTACCTAAATTGCATAAAGATAGACATGGCACACCCTTTAGACCGATAGTTTCTGGTCAAGGTTGGGTTACATATTCACTGTCCAGGTATATTGAAAGGAATTTAAGACTGATAATAAATAACTCGCCATTTGTATTAAAAGACACTAGGCAGCTTTTGTATGATTTAAACAGAACTTTACATGATTCTAATGGGCAGTTAGGTGAATGTTTATTAGTGTCCATAGATGTAAATTCACTATTCACAGTGATACCCCACACTTATGGGTTAGAAGCAGTGAAGACATATTTGGGTTTGCATTGCACATATGATAAAAAGAAAATAGATTTTTTTATGTATGTTATAAGAGCTGATACTGGAAAACAATATTTTTCTGTTTAAACAGAAGTATTATCTCCAACTATATGGCGTAGCTATGGGCACACTGTGTGCCAATAGTTACACCAATAAGATTCTTGCATACTGGGAGGAGAGTTGTGTACTGTCTCATGTGAGGTTTGCCAGCAATATCTTCTTTTATAGGAGATTTGTTGACGACCTCATGTTTGTTTGGAAAGGTACAAAGGAAGAGTTGGATGAATTTTTCATAGTTCTAGATACCACCACCAATTTCCTGAGGTTTACCCATTTAGTTTCCTATACAGAGCTTTCATTTTTGGATGTTACCATATTGAAGGATACTAATGGGACATTTACTACATGGTTATATAGAAAAGAATGTAGGAGGAATAATGTTTTAAATAGAGACAGTATGCATTCCACTTATGTCTATAGAAATATTATAAAAGGACAGGCCATGCATATATCCAGATTGGATATGGACCAAGACCAATTTGACAAGGATATGGGAATATTTAGTAGGGAGCTGTCACAATGGAAGTATAAGGAAGATGAAATAGATGCAGGCCTTAACCAAGTTAGGTCATTAAGAGGAGATAGGGCCAGACCGTATATGCTTGGGAATAATCATACTTCCTCTCAGAATCGTAAGGGAGGATATAACAAAGAGGCTGTACCCATTCGTCTTGAGTTCGCTGGGAATATTAACAGGGTACATGAGGTTGTTTATGGTAATTGGTCTATACTACAATTGGACCCAGAGATAGCTAAGATAGTTGGTACTAAGCCCAACTTCTGTTATAAGAATAAGAAGAATCTTAAAAGATTATTGTCTCAGCTTAAAAATGTTAGAAATATGGTGTATAGTCTGAATAGATGTGGACAATGTAGTATCTATGGGGTGCTGAGTGATGATAGAACATGTATACATCCCAAGACAAAGAAAAAATATGAGTTTAAAGTAAAAGCAGATTGTAAGACTAGGAATTTAGTCTATTTAGCTGTCTGTTCAACCTGTCTCTCTTTCTACATGGGGATGACTACACGCTCACTTAGAGAGAGGGTCAGAGAGCATTTGGCAGCTATTAGAAATAGAGAATCTGAGAGGAGTGCCTTGGCAAAACATATGTGTAACGACAAAACACATCATGTTTTGTTTAAGATAGTTGAATGTGTCCATAAAGATTTAAGACTGGGGGACATGAAAAGTAGGCTTGAATTAAGATGAATAACTGAGTTGCAGGCTGAGAAGGAACTGAGGTTGAATGACACAACAATTAAACCATACTTGAAAATTAAGTGTTTATGATGAAAAAATGTATATATACAAATAATGTTAGTATACTGCTTTTTAATACATTATTATATTTATTTTAGCTTAAATTAAGTGGGTTTTTTTTGGTATGAATTGTGCACATTTTTGTAAGATGGATGAGGTATATGGTATGTGAAGGTGTCTTTATTATTGATTGTAGTAATTAAGTAATTATTTGTTACAATGTTTCAATGTTGATGGTTTAATTAATAGTCAAGGGGTATATAAGTGAGATAGATAGGATGAGTTTTATGGTTTGATGAAGCATCTGTGATGTGAAAGCGCGAACCATTATTAAAAGTTTTATTCCTGCCGTGCATCTCCACTGTATTTTTTGCTGAAATGAATTAATGTAGTTATGTTGTCTTCCTCCTCACAGGTGAATGTGGGGTTTGGAGTGTGTCTCCCTCACAACCTGATGTTAGTGTCTCATCAGACTCTGATGATGATGGTGGCCATAGTGAGGCACAGGTGGGGTTGCTGGGGAATGAATCTGTTCCATGGGTTGACATCCCACTTCCTCCCCTAATGACCCTGCACACAGTCAGTATGCCCACACATACCCAGTCCCCTGTGGCCACAGATATTGGACAGTCAGAGTGTGGCGGCATTGAACAAGAGACTGTGGTGACTATGGCATCAGTGACTGTAGACACTAGCCATAGCCAGAGAACTGTTGAGGTCCTACACATGCAGATTGACAGGGGTTCTCAAAGGGGCACTGCTGACCATCCACCACATGTCACAGGCGTGACATCATGAGTCACTCAATGCAGGTTTCAGTCCATCAGGTAGACATAGGCACATTCCGAGTGCAACACCAGATGGATGCTCAGGATCATGGATGCATCATTGTCTGGCATTCATGACACCATCCACAACATTGGTGACACTGTGCATCATTTCACTGATGTAGTGGACAGATGGTGAGGTGAGACATTGTCAGTCCTTGACCGTACATTGTCTGTGCTAGAACATGTGGTGGGAGTACGGCATCAGACATGTGACCGTAGGTCAGCAACATCTACTGAGAGTCTGCATGGTCATGCACACTCATGCTCCCATAGTGGCAGTACCTCCAGCACTACAAAAGGGAGGGTGCTGTCCACACCACAACATAGCAGGCCATGGGCATGTGGTCCTGGAGTATCCCATGAGGGACATGGGCCCAGCAGACACCAGTCACTGTCAGTGACTCGTACCTCATCTGACCCTGGGCATGTTGGTGGCAGTGCCACTCCTGGCAGAGTCATTTCCTGTGTTTGTGGCTGAAGATGGTGAACTGTCCAGTCTGCCATGAACATTCCACTGCTGTCCAACATACCCACATTTAAGAATAGCACATGGCTTGACTGTGTACACACACACACTCATACATCAGTGTCACATGCAGGTCAACAACAGACATGGCATCTCTCCATGGCCCAGATGACCATCACCCCTTCCTGACTCCCACACATGATGTCAGCTGTTTGGCACAGCCTAGGCCTCTGGCACCCCCACACCACAGCCTGTGCATGTGATGATACCTGTGCCACATCCCTGCCATCCATACCATTGATGCAGGGACATGCACATACATGCCTGATGCACAGGGTGACTATAGTACAGTACATGACAATGTTTACTGTGATTCTGTTATGCTATGACAGTTGCTGTCTGCTGGCATGTGTCATGAGTACACATTAACGTTTTTTTTTTTTTGTTGCATGATGTTAGATTGGCAGAGGTGTCGCAGACTGACAGGTGTCACTCAGAAATCTGTATGTTTCTTTTGCAGCGGTCTGAGTGGCTATGCTGTGGAAACTTGGTGGTAATACAGCAGCTCAAGATGGCATGGTAGCAAAGCAGAAATATGACATCAGCAAGGTAAGGCTTTATATGTACATGGTTACCTAGGTGCGTCTGTGTAGAGCAGTGTGTTAAGGGCATTGGAGCAGACAGCGTAATCCTGCATGCATAGCCCATGACAATGCATGCCACCCTTGATACATGTCACCTGGATGTTCTGTACCTAGAAATGTAGGCAGTGGCAGATAGCATATATGCCTAGGTAGATGTGGGTTACATAGGGGCAGCAGATACTCACAGGGTCTTAGAATGTACAATCATTGCACACACATAGGCAAGACAGACACACTGCTGCAAGGGGGGATAGTTACAAACAACATCACATGCTCACAGAGTTGAGCTTTCTGAGATTAGAACCCCTACCTATCTAGTAGTATATACCATAGCACTAGGTGCTTATTACATGTGCCACAGGGCTTATGTGTTTTAGAAATGTTTGCCACTGCTGTTTAGGTGGATGACAACAGCAGGCTCTGTAAAGGAGGCCAATGGGGAGGTTGACAGGGCTTCAAAATGTATAACCATTGCACACAGATAGGTGAGACAAGCACACTGGTGCAAGGGTTATATTTACACACACACACACACACACACACACACACACACACACACACACGCATGCATGCACGCACGCACGCACACACACACACACACACACACACACACACACACACACACACACACACACACACATTCACAGAGCTACCCTTTCTGAGATTAGAATCCCTACCTATCTAGTGGTATATACTATAGCACTACATATTTATCGCATCTGCCACACAGCTTATGTGTTTTGGGAGTGTCTGCCAGTGCTGTTAAGGTGGATGGAAGCAGCTGTTACCAGGGAGGACGCTAATCACAGGGCCATAAGATGAATGACCATTGCACAGACATATGTCTGATGGGCATGTCTGTACTGCTGCATGAATAATATCTACACACACACACACACACACACACACACACACACACACACACACACACACACACACACACACACACACACACACACACACACACACAGGCATATAGGTACATATATAACTTACATCTATACGTGCCACATACTGATAGATTTGGTTAATCATGTCTGAGGGGGATAGGGATAGACAGATACATATACAGGGCTGCCTGTATGCACAGAGATATATTCACATCTCAGTTCTTTAGGCAGAGGCATCAGACATGGAACAACACTAGCTAAGTGTAGGAGCATGCCCAGTGTGACTGTCATCAATTCCAAGGTGACTCCAGGCCAGACCTATCTGTAGTCCAGTCCAGGATTTTGTGTACTACACCCAATTGTCAGCTGCATCTGATTCAACAGTCCAGCACCTCCCTGATATCATGTCCAAGGGATTCCCAGGTTGTGAGCTGCACATCATAACTGTGTCATACCTAGGATGTGTAAAGATTGTAATAGGCTGTACATCATCTTTGGTATGCATTACATAGCATTGTGATTTTCTGGTACATCAGTGGCAGATCATTATAGATTGATGTTGGGAACTGATAAGGAACATTTGAGTTGCTGACTACATACACAGCCAGGAACCCATGCTACTGCACAACCTGTTATTCTCTGCACATTCTACATTTGTATGGCCAGTAGTTAATCCTTCTACTTATCTGTGGGCCTTTGTCCTGTTCCTGTTCATGGATGTGTCCATATTTCCTGCTCTAAGTACTTGTAGGTATGCTGTGACTGGGGTACATGATGTAACAGCACACACAGGGTTACAGACTTCACACCTCTTACTGTACATGTTTAGCAGAATGTCCAGCATTCCACCCCATATGTCTGCTCTTCTCCTCAGATAGATGTGCTTTTTTGGTACTATATTACTACATGGTGCCCACTGACTTGTTGTAGGTACTGACACAGTTACATGAAGGCCTTTTGCATCCTGCTGCTACTCTAACTTGTTAAAACCTGCTGTTATACTAGCCACCTTCTAGGTTACTCAGAGCATGTGCAGTGTCCATAGCTGTGACCCCCTGTCTCTCCATTGTCTTTGGCTTTGTCCATCTTTTTTGCAGTAACAAATAATGACATATTGACAGTCTTTGGGACTCTTACCATAGGAGTACATCACATGCAAAATTGTAGGTGCAGACAGCTTTGAACCATGAGCACGATCAACCATGCTAATGGTACTTAGCCCACTGAGCCACACCAGCCACCAGAAAGTGAAGTTTAATTCCTGACACTATCAACAGCAGACAGACATATACTTTGAACCCTGCATATTGAGGAAAACGAACATGTTGCCAGGTAGTTTAGGGCAGCCCTTGGATTCTGTAGTCTGCTGCTATAACCTTGCAAACATACTGTTACTGCAGTTGTATAGGAGCAGGGGTGTGTTGGGGTAGGGATTCTAGCATTGACAGTCATGCATCTGTCCTGTGATCCCAATGTTTGTCATTTCCCTCGCATAGTGTTATGGGTTTTGTGCCTTGTGGCCTACTGCATATTATAGGGCATACCAGTATTGGACAGAGAGTGCCTGTTGTCCTACATAGCTGTTAGTTCTCTGTAGGTAGCCCAGTAGTCCACTCTATTCCCTTGCATACATGATGCAGGTCCATACATATGCTACCACAGTCTTGTACCCCATACATTTGTTGTAAAGAAGAGTGACTTACCTTGTGCCTGCAGCAGTTGAGATAGTGCTTCAGGACTGACTCTGGCACACAGCCACTGCACGGTAAGGTACAGGTAGTGTGGTGTGGCTGGCATACTTTTTACTATGTATGTGAGTCAGAGTGAGGTGTCAGTCCCTATGACCCTAGGTTGTCAGTGCATGCACTATGCATTGCATCTTTGCCAAGGGGCATACTGGGCATGCCTATATCTGCCTACAGGGACAGACTCAGGGGGTTTCTCCTCCAAATCCACCTGTGGCTGTGGGGACCTTGGCACTGGTGGCTGGCTGTGTGTCCCTTCCCTGTGATGTTCCTGCTGCAGCTGTTTCCACAGGGTCATATTGTGTAGCATGGCACATACTGTGAACATCTGTGTACATGTGGCTGGAGAGTACTGCAGGGCTCCACCAGATATATCAAGGTAACAGAAACGTGACTTGAGCAGCCCAAACACATGCTCTCTGATGTTCCTAGTTTGTGCATGTGCCTCATTATGCATTCTTTAGTAGGTGTGTGTGCATTTCTAATGGGTGTCATCATCCATGCTTCCAGTGCGTAGCCAGTATCCCCAAATAGATGGCTGTACGGGATGTCCCCCCTGGCAAACATCTGGTACAGCTGTGATGCATGCCAGATATGAGAGTTGTGATAACTGCCAGGGCTATCGGTACACCCACTAATGGTAGTGCCCTGAGAATTGAACATGACCTGGCAATTGAAGGAGTGATACCCCTTGTGGTTGATGTAGACTCTGCCCTCCTCACCGGATGGTGCTTTGATGTGCAAATAAATGCAGTCTATGGCTCCCAGTACCTCAGAGTAGTGTGCTACATGGTGAAAGAGACACATATTGCTGGCCTTCTCCTCAGGGTTGTGGGATAAATAAATGTGCTCACTGGCATGTGTTTGCATGGCAAGTAAGAACTGGTGGAGTACCCTAGATGCAGATGCCTGTGAGACCCCCATCATGTCCCCAGTTGGTGTTTGAAAAGTACCAGTAGCTAGTATTCTAAGAACTACATATACCTTTGTTTCCACTGGGATGGGTTCCCCTCTGTTGGTTCTGGGTCTGAGTTGTGGGCAGCAAAGCTCGGTGAGATCTTGTAGTATGTCCCTATCCACCCTGTAGCACTCTACTATCTCCAGCTTATGTAGCTCCTGGAAGGTTACCCTGGGCCTGAACAATCTTCTCCTTCTCAGTCTAGGCTTATTGTCATCATCAGCATTAGCACTGAACTCAGTTTCTAGCACATACAGATGTAGCAGAACAGCAGCATCCCCTAGCATTCTGTCAGTTAAAATTCCCAAGTCTGTACTCCAATGGTGCAGAGTATTTGGGAAAAATTAGATTGTAGGGTGTATACATACTTTATAGTGATGTGCTGCAGATGCAGCCTGTGTGATTGGCTAACTATGATGCATTCCACTTCTCAGGTATATCACTGAGAGGTGTGAATGGTCCAGTGTCTGTGGAACAGGGCTTAGCATTAAATTATACCTGATTGGCTTTTCTAGGCTATTACCTTTTTTTTAATACCTTTCCTGCTAAGCATTGTGGTGCGACTTACAAACCCACACCACTAGTATAAGCACTGTTTAGCAGTCTGGACATATTCCCATGCAAGGACATGCTCAGTCTAACTTAAACCAGCTAATACACACACCCTGCAGTTAAGCAAAGCTTAGCAGCAGTAGACACACCCATCTCCAAAGCTGAGCGGCCTGCCGAGCAAACAGGCATTGCTGAGCTCCAATCCACTTAAACATAATGTGACAGACCCCCTTTTGATGTCAGCTACCTCTTCTGTGGATGCCAACACAGGTCAGGGGCTACATCAATTTTATCTGTGGACACAGTAGCCCATTTTTGCTATGCAGTAACCTCAGTTCATTTGCATACTGATCCATGAACACAACCTGGATACTTTACTATTCTAGGGCCTGCCTCCTTAGCAACCACTGAAATTTACCATTGTACATACTGCTTGCAGGGCCCTATAATGCATTATTCGCACATATATCTTGCTTTTGTATTTTACAGTTTTTAATATTTTGTTTGCATAACACTGCTATGTGGCACACAAATGTGATATGGCTATTTAAAAAAGTTATTTTTTTATTATTTTGCATTATTTTTTACACATACAGGGCATATTTGTGTACATATCTGTCCCTAATATGCAATCCCTGACTTTCTAACTGGACTTTTACAGCCCCTGTTTAATTTTTGTTTACTTGTACATGGTAATTTTCTGTGTCCACTTCAGACACCAACAAGGGATCTGCATGGCTACCTATCTGCTTGCTGAATTGCTCCAGCACCTTCATTTGACCACATTTGCATGAAATTCACCTCCTTATGAGGTGATTTGCATTCCACAGACACTTTCATGTCCACATGCTTGTGCATGTCCCTCAGCTCTGCTTATTGGATCACATGGCTGCTGGTTTCTGTGTTAGATCCATGGCACTCTGCTTACATGGAAAATCACTCTATGTAGGCTTTACTGAATACCCCCCAATGTATTTTTTTTTTCAGTTTTACAGTTTACTCATGCTTTCTCTAAAACCACATCCACAAAATGATGTCAAGGTAAGTACTGGACAATACTTTACATAAGACTACAAAGTATTATGAGTGATGAAAACCACATTATCTCTTTAGGGTCTACTTTCTACTTACACTGTGGTTTCACGCCTTCATCATCATGTACTAATTTTCAATATGTGTTTTGCCTGCAAGAACTAGTTGACAGAATGTCTAGGGAGGAAGTAATTTCTGCTGATACATGTACTATATAAATAATGTAGCCTATACTTGAATTTAGGTTGTGAAGCATTATGGGTTCAGTCTTTCATGATGTAATGGCAGGATTTTTCATCTCTGAGAAAAAAGAAACTTGGGCAGTCCTTATCAATAAAATAAAATGCAAAAACAAAAACAAGAAGTTTTTGCATTAAAACGGCATGATTTGATACTGTATATGGTAAGGAGTCTATATCTAACTCCAAACATTTGTTACTTAAACTTGGTCCAGAACATGACCAATAGACTATAATCACACTACCTATGCATCATTATAACATCCTCACAAGATATTTGGAATTTTCCGGTATGTTAGCTGCTACTCCAGCTATCTGATGAAACTCAGCAGCATATTCTTCTCGGGTGACACATCTAGTAGCCCAAGTGTCCACAATTTAATAGCTTCAGTTCTAATGAGATAAATATGAAGTAGATTTTTCCCATTTGGCTTTTCCTCTTAGGCATATTGACCTTTGCATTACTGTATATAAATAAGAGGTGTATTACAGTGTAGAAAAGACAAAACATCATACAAAATAAGCTTTAAAGGTGTAACAGACTAAAAAATTCAACACTATTTGTTAGAAACATATTTTAATTTTTGTGTTAGGACAAGCAGCATTATTCTCAAGGGGGAATTCAATAAAGCCTACATGGAGTGATTTTCCATGTAGGCATAGTGGCATGGCCGCAAAATGGAAAATGGCCACTAAGGGATCCAATAAACAGAGCAAAGGGGTGTGCACAAGCTTGCAGACACAGAAGTGTCTGTGGAATGCAAATCACCTCATAAGGCTGGTGAAATCCATGCAAATGAGGGTGATTTGTGATCCAGTAAGCAGAAAGACACCCATGTAGGTTCTGTGTTGTTGTCAAAAATGTGCACGAAAAAAAACGTGTACCAGAATGTAAATTTTAAACAGAGGCTGTAAAAGCCCCAAATAAGATTGGATATTGCACTGTAGGCATGTCAATGGCCAAAACTATAGCCAGTGAGTCCAGAAAGCAATGCAAATTGTTAAAAATATTATTCTTTTTAATACATATATTACATTTGTGCAGCATGCAACAACGCACAAACATGCTGTTACACAAAAAAAAAATAATTAAAATGTCAAAAAACTGAAAATAAGACATTTGCAAAAATAATGCATTCTAGTGCCCTACATGAAGAGTGTACAATGGCAGGTTTCAGTGGTTGCTAAGAAGGCAGGCCCTGGAGTAGTGAAGTATCCAGGGTATATTCAAGTAGGTGTATGCAAATGAGCTTGGGTTACTGAATAGCAAAAAGGGCCACTGTGTCTACAGATACAACCCATGGTAAGGCTAGAGTCATGTAGGTAGTAGTAGAACCAGTAGCTGACATCAAAAGGGTGTGTGTCACTCTATGTTTAAGCCGATTGGAGCTTAGTGGTGCCTGTTTGAGCTCAGCTAAGCACAGCTAAGCAGGGGGAGTATCCGATGCTGCTGAGCTGTGTTTAGCCCCATTGCACATATTTTACCTGCTTTAAGAAAAACTGAGCTTGCCCTTGCATGGAGTAGTGTCCAAACTGCTGAGCACTGTTTATACTAGCACTGCGGGTTTGCGTGCCACACTGCAGTGCTTAGTAGTGAAAGAATTAAAAAAAAAAAAGGAAATAGCCAGGGGATGCCAATCAAGTAGAAATGACTGATAAGCCCTGTTCCACTGACACTGGCCCATTCAAAACCTTCAGTGATAAACCTGGCAGGTGGAATGCATCATAGTCAGCCAATCACACAGGCTGCCTCTGTAGTACACCACTATATAGTATGCATACACCCTATAGTCTATATTTTCCCACATACTCTGCATCACTGCAGTACACACTTGGGAATTTTAACCAAAAAAAGATAGGGGCTGCTGCTGCTCTGCTATATCCATATGTGCTAGAGGCTGAGGTCAGTGCTGATGCTGATGTAGACAATAAGCCTAGACTGAGAAGGAGAAAAGTGTTCAAGCCCAGGGTAACCTTCCAGGAGCTACATGATCTTGAGATAGTAGAGCATTATAGGGTAGACAGGGACATACTACAAGAACTCACTGAGCTCTGCCACCCTCAACTCAGACCCAGAGCCAACAGAAGAGAACCCATCCCAGTGGAAACAAAGGTATGTGTAGCCCTAAGAATACTAGCTACAGGTACTTTTCAAAGACCTACTGGGGACATGATGGGGGTCTCACAGGCATCTGCATCCAGGGTACTCCATCAATTCCTGGCTGCCATGCAAACACATGCCAGTGAGCACATATATTTACCTCACACCCCTGAGGAAAAGGCAGCAATATTCTTCTCTTAAACCCTTGGTAAAGAGGCAACACACAGCACATGCACTGACATCCTAGGGACCTAGGGAATGACACCTCACTCAGACTCACATACATGGTAATAAGGATGCCAGCCACAACACACAACCTGTACCTTACCATGTATTGGCTGTGTACTGTGTGCATCTGACAGAGTCAGCCCTGAAGCACTGTTCTCTCAACTGCTGCAGGCACAAGGTAAGTCACTCTTCTTTACAATGAATGTATGGGATACTAGACTATGGTAGCATATGTATGGACCTGCTGCATGTATGCAAGGGAATAGAGTGGGATGCCAGGATAGCTGCAGACAACTGGCAGCTATGTGGGACAACAGGAACTCTCTGCCCAATACTGGATGCCCCATAATATGCAGTAGGCCCCAAGCCAGCAAAACACACTGCACTATGTGAGGGAATTACAAACAGTGGGGTCAGAGGACAGATGCTTGACTGTTAATGCTAGAGTCCCCTACCCCCAACATACCTGTGTTCCCATACAACTGCAGCAACATTATATTTGCAAGGTAATAGTCGCAGACCACACGATCCCAGGCCTGTCCCAATCAATCTGGTAACATGTTCCATTTCCACAAAATGCTGGGGCCAATGTGATATGTATGTCTGTTGTTGATAGTGTCATGAATTAAAATGCACCATCTGGTGGCTGTCGTGGCTTAGTGGCTAAGTACATTACCACGGTTGATGGTGTTCATTGTTTGAGACTAGCTGCACCTACTATTTTGTATGTGAGCTACACCTATGGTAGGAGTTCTACAGACTGTCCATATGTCACTATTTGTTACTGCTAGAAAGCTGGACAAAGCCAGAGACAATGGAGGGACAGCGGGCCACTGATATGGACAGTACACAGGTCTGAGTAACCTAGAAAGTGGCTAGTAAAACAGCAGGTTGTAAAAACTCAGAGTCGCAACAGGATGAAAAGGCCATCACGTAATAATGTCAGTACTTACAAGAAGTCAGTGGGCATCATCATACCCCTCAAATGTACAGAGTATTGCAGAATGTCCACATTTTTGTCTCATATTTATGGTCTGTTTTTCATAGCATTGCATTTTTCTGGCAAACTAGTTGCAAATCAATAGAGGTTGACGTGAGAAAATAATGACAGACAGTTGCAATGCAGACTTTATACCCATCAGAACATTCATGCCAGTAGGTTTGTAAGAGCAATATTAAAAACTTGTCCCTATGTTTCCACCTGTGTCCCACTTTAATATATGGCTTTTTCCAGATTTCTGGCTCTAAGAGGTTGAAAGGTATGGGCACCATGTAGCCTTATAATAACAGTACAACCCAAACTGTCTGAGGACTAGAGCAGTCATATGGGGCACAATGATGGACATCCTGCAAAACAGGTACAGTCAGAGGTGACAAGTCTGTAACCCTGTGTGTGGTGTTACATCTCATAGCCCAGTCACAGCATACCTAAAACTACATAGAGCAACAACTGTGGAGAAAGCCAGGAAATGTAGTAGGGCAGGACAAAGGCCCGCATATATGGAGAAGGAGGAACTACTGGCCAGACAAATGTAGACTGTGCAGAATAGAACCATTCATGAAGTAGCATGGGCTCCTGGCAGTGTATGGAGTCAGTAACCCAAAGGTCTGTCAGCAGTTCCACACATCAATCTATAATGATCTGCCACTGATGTACCAGGAAATAAAATTGCTATGTAAAATGTACCAAACATATGATGCAAAACCGTGTTCAGTCTAATACACTCTGTTTAATACCTTAG
Source organism: Protopterus annectens (assembly GCF_019279795.1). NCBI lineage: Eukaryota > Metazoa > Chordata > Ceratodontiformes > Protopteridae > Protopterus > Protopterus annectens. The sequence continues at coordinate 696,787,105 of NC_056731.1, read as the reverse complement.
ATATGAGTCAGATATTACGGACAGCACACAGCCAGGAAATCCTTCGGGCATCATATGAGGGAGGTGCTGGACTGTGTAATCAGGTGCAGCAGCCAATTGGCTGTAGCACATAAAATACCGGACTAGAGTACAGGTAGGTCTGGGCTGAAGTCCCCCTGTAAGTACTGCTGGTCACACTGGGCATGCTCCTACACTTAGCTAATTTCAGCCCATGTTTGAAGCTACATCTGACTATAGAACTAAGATGTCCATATATTTCTGTGCATACAGATAGCTATGTATACCTAAGTGTCTCTCCCTATCCCTATCAGACAGGATTGCCCTTATCTATCAGTATGTGGCACATATAAGATATATAGATATATATATATATATATATATATATATATATATATATATATATATATATATAGATAGATCTGTAGAGTTTTATAGACACACATATATGTAAGAAATATATCTATATATATAATATTTTTTATTTTTATTTATTTTATTTTACATTTGTTGACCGGGATAGTCCGACTGGATTTATGTCCATTTTCAGTGGAGGCCCGGGGAGAAAAGCTCCAAGAGTAGCAAACTGAGTTAGAGTTTCAAAGACAATTACAATTCACAACACATTAACAAAAGATTACATAGTAACATACAGGATGATGGAGAATGGACACAGTACAAATATTTTCAATGAATGCTAGGACACCTGATCTCTAAACGTAGTCAGGGGTTCAGCTAACCAGGATTAATGCAATGACAATTCCGTATTGTCCCCAAGTATACTTTAAGTTTCGCTTTAAATTGACTTAAAGAGGAGAGTGAGGTAATATCAGAAGGCAATTTGTTCCATGCTCTACCTGCCGAGTTGGTGAGGAGAGAATCACTGGCTAAATTATTAGATTTACAGGTCTGGATAAGGAGTCGGTTGGATGAACGCAGTGATCTAAGGTTGTTACACGGGGTGACAAGTTTTTTTAGCGAAGGGGTGAAGTCAGGGTTGTATATTATTTTGTGGGTAAGAACTAATAAGTTGTATGATATTAAATTTGGTAGCTCAAGCCATTTAAGTTGGGTTAGATTAGTACAATGATGGGTCCTGAAAGGTAACCCAGTAACAAACCTAGCAATATGATTATAACAGATGGTAAGTTTATTCATGACAGTTTTACTGGTATTATAGAGAACAGGGGATGCATACAAGAGAGTAGAGAGAAGGTGAGTTTGAGCAATGGCAATTTTGGCTTGGGGAGTCAGGAAGCATTTTATTCTGTATAACGAGCCTATTTTCTTATTAATAGTTTTTATCATTTGGTTTACATGTACATCAAATTTTAGGTTGTTATCAATAGTTACCCCTAGTAGTTTTGTAGAGAGGTCCGGAGAGATTATGGTCCCATCCTTGGCTTGGATTGTAAAGTTAATGCTGTTGGACCTTTGAGTAGGTAGAAATAACAGCATTTTGGTTTTTTTGGGATTAAGTATCAGGCGACGACTATAGAGCCAGTTTTCTATTTTGTTAAAGGTGGATTGGGTCAGGATTTGTAATTCTGTGGGGGTTGTGCTAGAGCAGATCAGCGTAGAGTCGTCTGCATATTGTATACAGCTGGCATTAGGAATGACAGTATTTAAGTCATTGATAAAGATAGAAAATAATAGTGGTCCCAATATGGATCCTTGTGGGACACCCAGTGTATTGGGTAATAATGTAGAGAGTTTAGTCTGCCATAATACTGCCTGTTTTCTACCAATTAGATAGGAACTAAACCACTGAAGGATTTTAGCATCTAGACAAAGTGATTGCAGGGTATATATTAGAAGTTTGTGGTCCACCATATCAAAGGCTTTGGACAGGTCCAAAAATAGTGCGGAGGAGATATTGTTATTATTTTGATGGGTATTAATGGTATTGGAGAAGACAAGTAGGGCTGAGGTAGTACTATGGAGAGGTCTAAAACCATGTTCGGTGTCTGCCAGTAGATTGTTGGAAAGAAGGTGTTGCATAAGCTGTTTTTGAACACATTTTTCCATTATCTTCGCTAGAGGAGAAAGTATAGAAATGGGCCTGTAATTCGAGAGCTCGGTGGAAGTGCCACCTTTATGGAGAGGAATTACATAGGATATCTTTCAGATATCAGGTATTATAGCCTCTGCTAAAGAACGATTGATAAGTAATGACACAGGGTAGGCAATGGCTTCAGCTGATTTTTGCAAGTATTCAGCTGGGAGTTGATCAGCGGAGAGTGTGGTAGGTTTTAGTTTTCTGAGTAATTTGCAGATAAATGAGGTGGCTACTGGTTGAAAGTTAAATAAGGGAAGATTATTAAAGGTGGGGGAATCAAGTTTGTGGGAGCTGAGTGGCAGTTGGCTGGAGAGGGCTTGGATTGTCTGAGTGAAGAAGCGGTTAAAGCTGTTAGAGACTACATCTGGGGGTTTATCGATGAGCGTGGCTGGGACAGGGGTGGTGGAGCGACCAGAGTGAAGTAGATTGTTTAGTCCAGCCCAAAATTTTTGTGGGTGGTTTTGATGTTCTGTCTGCAGCTTATGATAGTATTGTCTTTTATCAAGTAATATTTGTCTTTTGGTGTCATTCCTAAGTTGTCTATAGTTATTTTGGTCGAGAGGGAGTTTAGTGGTTCGCCATGTAGTCCAAGCTTTGTTTCTAAGTTTGATTTTGAGCCTGGTCTCTTTTGAAAGCCATGGAACATCTACTGTCTTTGTTTTCTTTGAGCGAATAGGAGCATGAAGATTAAGAATTTCTAGGAATTTTTTGTTGAAATACAGCACCGCTTCGTCTAGGGGTAGATGTTTTAGTATTGCCCAGTTGCAAGAATTTAATTCTAGTTGAAATCTGGTCGGGTCAAATAGCTTTTTGTTTCTGACAGATCTTAGTAAAGGTTGTTTGGGAATGGCTATCTTGTGCTTAAGTATATAGGTGAGGTGGTGGTCACTTAGGCTATCAGGGAGGGTTCCAGATGTATATAGGTTAGGATGACTATTAATAAGCACCCAGTCAAGTATACTCTCTTTCTGGTTAGACTTGCCTATCCTAGTGGGGGTGTATGTATATATTTATATATATATATATATATATATATATATATATATATATATATATATATCTCATATATATAGAGAGATGGAGAAGAAAGGGGGGGAGAGAGAGAGAGAGCGAGAGAGGCAGAAAGGCATAGAGTGATGTAGTGCTGCAGCGACTTATACACCAATTGTAACTAGTAGTGTGTACAATTAGTATGGTGAGCAGGTAGGTAGGGTTTCTAATCTCTCATCGGCCACCTTGTGTGTGTTTGTGTAGATATTCCATATACAGCAGTATATACATGCCCAACAAGCCTATGTCTGTGCAATGGTCACTCATTTTATGGCCCTGTGACTAGTGTCTTCCACAACAGTGGCCTCCCTGTCAAAAGCTGCTCATGTCATCCACCCCAACAGCAGTGGCAGACACTCTCCAAATGCATAAGTTCTGTGGTGCATGCGATAAGTATGTAACAGTAACGTATATACAACTAGATAGATGGGGTGGGTAATTCCAGCAACGTCAACTCAGTGAATGTGTGTGTGCATGTAAGTATATCCTCTGGCAGCAGTGTGTACATCTTGCCTATGTGTGTGAAATGCCAATATATTTTAAGGCCTGTGCCTACCTGCTAGCCCCCATTGGCTTACTTTACAGGACCTGCTGATGTCATCCACCTTAGAAGAACAGACACTCTCCAAGCATATGAGCTCCGTGGCACATGCAATAAGTACATAGCACTATAGTATATGCAACTAGATAGGTAGGGTGTCTAATCCCAGCAACTCAGTGAGTGTGTGTGTATAAGTATATATACCTGTTAATCCCCCCATTGTATTATTTTACAGGGCCTGCTAATGTCATCCACAGTTAGATATGTTCCAGAAGCATAATCTCCATGATGCATACAATAAGAATGTAGCACTGTAGTATATACAACTAGATAGGTAGGAGTTCTAATCCCAGTAACAGCAACTTACTGAGTGTGTATAAGTATATTCCCTTGCAGCAGTGTGTATATCTTGCCTAGGTGTGTGCAATGCCAATGCATTTTAAGGCCTGTGCCTACCTGTTAACCCCCAATTGGCTTACTTTACAGGGTCTGCTGATATCATCAAACTTAGATGCACAGTTAGACACGCTCCAGACCCATAAGCTACATGGCACATGCGATAAATAAATAGCACTATAGTGTATATAACTAGATAGGTAGGATATCTAATCTCAAAACCTCAAAACTGGCAACTGTGTGAGTGTATATATATATATATATATATATATATATATATATATATATGTGTGTGTGTGTGTGTGTGTGTGTGTGTGTGTGTGTGCGTGCGTGTGTGTGTGTGTGTGTGTGTGTGTGTGTGTGTGTATAAGCATATCACCTGGAATAGTGTGGCTGTCTTGCCTGCCTGCCTGTGTGTATGTATGTGATGGTTATAGCATTTTAAGAGCCTGTGCAAACCTGTTAACCCCTTCTCCAGAGTGGCAACCTTTACAATGCCTACAGATGTCACCCACCTGAATAGTAGTGGCAGACACGGCAAAAACATGTAAGCTCCGTGGCACATGCCATATGTATGTAGCACTATAGTATGTATAACTAGACAGGTAGGAGTTCTACTCTCAACAAGGGCAGTTTGTGAGTGCGTGTGTGTGTGTGTGTCTGTGTGTGTGTGTGTGTGTGTGTGTGTGTGTGTGTGTGTGTGTGTGTGTGTGTGTGTGTGTGTGTGTGTGTGTGTGTGTGTGTGCACATATATCTCCTTGCAGCAGTGTGACTGTGTTAGGGCCACCACCTATCTCACCATACAGGTTGCAGTCCATGTTTGGCCAGGTGTATCCTATAAAAACAAGTAAAGCAATACATATGTCCCATGAGTGTAGGACAACAAACGTGTACTACATTTATGTAATAGTTGCATAAAGCAGTCATTTTACATCAGAAACACCTTAATGTTATGAAAAATAGCATAATCTAAGCAAATGCTACAAAAATATGCTGTCATGTTTGCAAAGAAAGAGTAGTCATGTCCTTTGCACTTGCCATGGATATGGTTTGTCCTGCCAGCTATCATGATACTAGAAAAAGTCCCCCACATTGGCCATTTGATAAGGTGGCAACCCTAGTATGTCTTGCCTATGTGTGTGCGATATGTATACATGCTGTGACCTTGAAAGTCGCTGATGCCCGTAAATAACCCACATGTATCTTGGCATGAAAGATAATCGCCACCACCCACATTTGTAAGTACTGGCCAAGGCTGTGGTGACTGTAAGTTGTGTGTTGTCTATCACTGACCAACCAAATGATGTTAACACACTTAAACAGGGTCTTACATCAAATACAGACTGGTGCCAAGGTCCTGGCCTCAAGCTAAATGCAGAAAACTGTACCATCGTACCATTCAGCAAGGACACGGCCCCACTGTTTGCCACATCAATGGCAGCCCCCTAAACACACAACCTGTGTTGAGATACCTGGGTACTCAGGTTGATAAGAATGTCTCATTCAACCATCATGTACCGGCAATGGTCAGAAAAGTCTTGTACATGGTTCACCTTATAGGTAAAGGGATTGCATCCAGAAAAAAAGTGGTCATTATGTCTGTATAGTCCTCAGTCAGTAGACCAGCAATTTACTATAACTCCCCATTTGGTATGTACCTATCCAGGCAGCTGCATCACCTGGCAATGCCATGGTAATACCCACAAAGGAAATCCATGGCCTCCAACACCTGTCCCATGCAGACAGGCTTGAATCAGTAGTGCTCCACTCAGTATCAGACAGGTTGCCCAGAGGTGGGCTGTGTCACACCTACAAGGCAATGTTGAACCCTGCCCTTCAACAGCTGCCCCATATATGTGAGTCTAACTCCTCGGGCATTGCCAGCACAACAGGCCTGAATCTGATATGTGACATCAACACAACCTGCTAGAGAGACAGGATTGTCTCCCAGAGGCTGCCCAATCTCAGGAATGCACTTTCCATACACATCAAATAAAGTACCATGCAGACCCTCTTCAAGTGCAACCATGATGAATGGATGGGAAACCACACATCTGTCCCAGGGGTCCCACCTGTGTCCCTCAATGACAGGGGCAACAGGTGCTGATTGATGACTCTGTTGGGGATAAACTAATGGCTAGGCGTGTAAAGGACCTAGGGCCATTACGCTAGTAAACTTCTATGATCCTATGAACCTATGATCCTACTGAACTCCCAGGTGACATGTATCAAGAGTAGCTTGCTGTGTCAAGGGGTATGCATGCAAGATTATGCTGTCTGCCCCCATTGTCCTGACACACTGTTCTACACATATGCACCTAGGTAACCATGCACATATACAGCCGTACCTTGGCAAAGTCACATTTCTGCGATGCCACCATGCATCCTGAGCCATTGTATTGGCACCAGGTCCCCACAGCATTGATGCAAAGACATATGGAAGAGAAACAGAAAAAGGTCTGGGAGGCAACAGTCAGTCAGCAATATTAACACCAATGCAGCATCATAGAACAAAGGTACATATACTTTGATGTGTACTCATGACACATGCCAGCAGACAGCACCTTACAGGGCATAACACTACTGCACTACAAACTGTCATTAACTGTACTATAGTCACCCTGTGCATCAGAGACATATTTGCATGTCCCTGCATTGATGGTATGGATGACAGAGATGTGGCACAGATATTATCACATGCACAGGGTGTGGCATGGGGTTGCCAAAGGTCTATGCTGTGCTACACGGTTGACATTGTGTGTGTGTGTGTGTGTGTGTGTGTGTGTGTGTGTGTGTGTGTGTGTGTGTGTGTGTGTGTGTGTGTAGGAGTGCTGGTCAGCTGGGCCATGGAGAGGAGCTGTGTGTCTCTGGTGGTGACTTGCATGTGACAATGATGTGTGAGTGTGTGCACGTATACAGTCAAGCCATGTGCTAGCCCTGCATAAGACTATGTTGACAGCTGTGGACCGTACATGGCAGAATGTACAGTTCTCTGTCTCCGGCCATGAACACAGGAACTGGATCTGCCAGGAGTGGCACTGACACCACCATGCCCAGGATCAGATGATTTACTACTTGCTGACAGTGACTAGTGTCTGTAGGGTCTGTGTCCCTCACGGGACTACTCAGGATCATGTGCTCATGGCCTGCCACATTGTGGTGTGGACAGCACCCTCCGTTCAGTAGAGCTTGTGGTACTGCCACTACAAGAGTGTGACTGTGCATGGCCACTTGGGATTGCAGCTGATGTTGTTGCTGACCTACGTCCACGTGTCTGACACCCTACTCCCACTACATTTTCAAGCACATAGTTTATATGGTTAAGGAGTGACAATGTCTCATCCCACCATCTGTCCTCTACATCAGTGAACTGATGTCAGGCATCACCCATGCCATGGATGGAGACAAGCAGTGATGCATCCATGATCCTGAGTATCCATCTGGTGTTGCATTCAGAACATGTCTGTGCCTCCATGATGGACCAAAACATGCATCAAGTGACACGTGATATGACACCTCTGACAGGTGGTAGATGGGCAGCAGTCCTCCTTCGAGCACCCCTGTCAATCTGCCTGTGTGGGACCTCACTAGCTCTCTGACTATGGCTAGTATCTACAGTCACAGATGCCATAGTCACCACATTTTACTGTCCAATATCTGTAGCTGCAGGGGACTGGGTATGTGTGGGCATACTGAGTGTGTGCAGGGACAATGGGGGAGGAAGTGGGATGTCAGCCCATGGGACAGATTCATCACCCAGCAACCTCAACTGTGCCTCACTATAGCAAACATCATCATCAGAGTCCAATGAGACACTGACATCAGGTTCTGAGGGGGACAAACTCCAACCCCCATGGTCACCTGTGAGGAGGAAGACAACATTACCACATTAATTCCTGCACTATTATGTCTGCTGATCCACACACACACACACACACACACACACACACACACACACACACACACACACACACACACACACACACACACACACACACACACACACACACACACACACACACACACAAGGTGCCACAAATGCATTACAGATACAACACCTTATTACTGATCCCACGCACAACACACAAGCAGACCACAACAGACACAGACACAGACAAGACAGACCCTTAACAACATGCAGTGCAGCTATGTCCTGTTAATGTTGCCAGTACTATACACCTATGAGATAAGTGACATGTCAGTGCATGTGATGGAGCTTCACCTAAAACACAGTTCACCCGTTTCCACCATACTAATGCCCCCCTTTATACCAGACTACCTAGACCTTCACAAAATACATGCAAATATGTTACAGCTCCTGCAAATATGCTACTGTGATTACCCATGTAATGCACTGCAGTGAACCCATCCACAACTGAACATACAAGTATTGCAATATGGCAATGCTTAACAGTTGCGTCCATGGCAAACTGCAGTCCTTAACATGCCTAGTGCATAGATGAGCCATAACAAAACAGTTTCACACTCACCAGCTACAGGAAGATGGATTCTGACCACACTAGAGGTACCTATGGAATTGTGTGGGAGAGGTATCATCAGCAGATACAAATGTGGCATTGGTACAGGATCATATGTGCATATATCAACATGTACAGTATGAACTGTGATACTGCCCACATTGATGACATTCACACTATGTGTGCACACGTGTGGATTACAAACTACCCCCCCCAAATGCACACTGACCTGACATCCTTGTACAGGTATGCAGAGTCTGCCACTATGACTGCTATATTATTAAAGTGATGACCACAGGAGGCTTACCTGGACACTCCTCGGCTGTAGAAGTTGTACCTCCCACCTCCACAATATATGGATTCTTGTGAGCTGATGGCCAAACCCATGTTTGCCAGGAATTCCTGTGTGGCCAAGAGTGGTTGTTGTGCTGCAGGCCCCCCCACTGGTGCCAACATGGTCCCTGGCCGCAGATGCTCTCCTTTGCTGGGCATGATTTATCATATCTGTGGCCCGGTGTCAGGCCTGCTCATACCTCCTGTCCTGCTGGCCGACATGATTCACTGATGACATGAGGTCTGCCCACAGAGCAGCACATTCTTTCTGGTTACAGTGAGTCCTTGACAACAGGACCTGGTGATGGACTCTCAGGGCATCAATTATGGTGACATTCTCTGCTTCTGAGAATGGTGAATTCCTATGGTGCTACATCACTCCTGAAAGATAAGAAGAGGGGAACACATCAGAGGACCACATACATTGCCTTCCATTATGTACACACCCTGCACATCCACATTTGTCAGCACTATCCACTGCTAACTCACACATCATACCCAGCCATCTATCACCACAATATGTATGCGGCTATCAGCAACATAGTGGCAATATATCATGCATTACCCTCCTGATCTTGATGTTTCCTGCTACTTGCTGCATGTCCTATAAGGTGTTAAAATGCATTTTCCTGTTGCACCTGTTACTGCTTGTTCATAGCCTGTCTACATTGTATGCAGTGGTGTCAGCCTCCTACTGTTGTAGTAAGCACCTGGGTTGTAGGCCCACCCCTTAGGTCTCTCTGGCCTTCCTCCCTCAGATTCTGAAATATATATCTGGACAATGTCCTACAGTTTCCCCTGCTAGTCTGGTTGATATGAACATCCTGGCACAGTGTAGCACCTGCCTCATGTACACTGATGGACAACCATCTACAAACACTACCAAGGAACACAACGTGTGAGAGATGCAATGACATTAGAAACCTAAAGTCCATGCTCTCTCCTTGTCAAGCTCACATATCTGTCACCGAACAGGTTGTCAACACAACCAGTACATCTCATGCACCATCCACACCTACACAACACGCACCCACATATGTAGAGGCCTTCAACATACACATCCACAAACAAAGCAGACCCCCGAGGCAAAGCCATATGTGAACACTTCAACCCTACACAGCATGTAACACACATAGCCACACACCTGTGTCCCACAGCCACAAAGGTGTCACTACATATCAAACATATTGCACATAGAAGAGTCCATTGTGAGATGCGCTGATGTGTCTCTCACAAAGCTGTATATGTGGATGGTCACAGTTACTTGTGTGTCAGGTGCCAGAATCTGCCATATCGCATGGTTGCCTCTAACCAACAGGTACTGTCATGAGTCTGTCACAGTCCATGTTGGCATGCCTGACCTGAGATGTACCTCCCTGGACTATATGCAGTGAGACATGAGCTAACACACTGATTATGTGTCCCAGGCAGGTATGTCTCTAGCCTTATGCAGCATTCCCTATCACCAAGACTGATGCTGCAATACAATCAGGAAATGATTGACTTTAACATTTGGCCTGTTATCTTGTGCCATTCCAGGGGCTCCAGTACCTGAGAGTTTGGGATGATATGGTCAACAGTCCATGATGCTTTGCTAGAGATGGCCTCCACCTGTCTCAACTGGCCTTCAGGCATCTGGCAATGTTCTTGCCACCCACATGGTGCCTTCATAAGGAAAAGTGGTGAGGTTATCACTACCAACATACAACTGTCAGTGCAGCACAAATTGAAGGCCATGCTGCTAAATGCTAGGAGAATACACATGACTCTGCCCTCATTGCAAGCATTCTTAACCCTGAGAAATGCTGACATCTGTGCAATGACAGACACATGGTTCAAAGTTGAAGAGAGCACCCCATCCTTACCTGGTCAACTATCCTATCATACAGTTAGATCCAAAAGTATGGGGAGTAATGACATGGGACACGGTGTTTCAGTATATATGAGACACATACACACCTCCATGCTGTACAGGCAGCAAAATGCACAGGGGACACCGCACAGGCAGTTCACCATTGCCAACACACCTATTCAAATCATAGCTAGCTACCGGCCCACACATGTGACCAGGAAGTCCTTTCTGCCTATATGGACCCCATCAACTGTATTAGGATTCGGGTCTGTGCCCTGATCCTGGGTTACTTAAATGACTCAAACATACATTGGAAGACATACCCATGCCAGCACACAAATGGCCAGAGAGACATCAACAGTGGAATTACAAACACCTCAGTGCAGCTAGGGGCTACCCCAACATGAGATGAAGGTGTGTTGGAGTTGATATTACACAAAATCTGTAACCTCTGCAGCATCCCTACAGTGTCATCCTCCTTGGCAAAGCAACCACTTGCGGTCATGTTTGCAGTCACCATCTCCTGCAATACCCATCTAGCTAGGGTCAGACATGCATACACCTCCAAAATGGAATACAGCCTCCTGTGGTGTGGAATGAACCACTTCACAGCCCCCAACCACTCTGTAGGAACTGGCACCAATATCCACACATACACACAAGTGCTATATGTGCATTTGTATACATGCATGGAGTCAGGTATACCCGGCAGGAGTACATCATCCTCTGCAAGGATGCATACACTTCTCTGGTGGACATCTGCAATAAATAATGTCTATAACAGGGATGATATACTGCTGTCTGAGACAAAGTAGGAGCAGGTGCACATTTTGGAGCAATTTCTCCTTAGCCTGAACAAGTGAATCGGATCACTCGTGGAAACCTGCACAGCAAACCCCAAGCCCACATTGTCGACATCCACTACAGACAATCATCTCCCCTTCTACACATATGTCTCCAACATCAGAGGAAGCATTTGGATCTGCTCACTTGTGGTGGTCAGGAACACCAGCTATACCAGTGCTGTAGGCATAGCATACTTGATGCCCGATAGAATCAGTGTAGGCTTCACCCCCTGTCCCCCCATCAGTACATAGGATGTCTCCAGTACCTGCCCTCTTCTCCTACATGTAGAGAACAGGTCACCACTGCCATGTGAAAGTCATGGTTTACAACCACCATGGGAGTCTATCACATCACAGGATGCATCCTACATGACCCTAAGCATGACCTTGCAACACCATAAGGCACTGTATTCAAACAAGGCCTGACTACTGCCTTTTTTCCAGCCCTGTGAAGGACAACCACTGTCACCCCTTTACACTAAGGTGGGGAATCCAACAATCTGTCTCATTATAGACACATCAGCCTAACTAGGCTGATCTGCAAGGCCATAGCACAGTTTTAGTGAACCTCATTAAGAAGGACATTGGCGACCTCCACATACTCCATCATGCACAGTTAGGCTTTGTCAAGGCAGGGATCAAGTCTGTTACAATCGGTTGACCTCTTTGACACAGTCACCAAAGCCATGGACAAGGGGGTGACAGCGCATACTGCCTACCTTCACCTGGACAAAGACTTTGACAGTATAACTCACTTGGCCATAATAGATATACGGTCCCAAGTATGCATCATCCCATATGTTACCAGAAGGGTAGCACACTGGCTCGCTGACACGACCCACCTAATCCACATAGGGGAAGCCACCTCAAGCAGTTGACCCATAACTAGTAGAATAACTTGGTGCTCTGTGTTTGGGCCTCTATGTGTGATGTACACTTCTGAGGTGCAGGGCACAGCCATTGGGCTATGGCTGACCATGTTTGCAGATGACTGCATGCTGTGTGCTGTCACTGGATTCCTTAGTGATGTGGACATCTGCCTGGAAGGGTCTCACGCAGACACATGGCTGGTGCCAGAAACATGGCCTCAGGCTGCATATCAGGAAATGCAATGTCAACCCCTTTGGGGAGAGTGATGTCCCCACATATTATCACAGTACTAACAACATCCTAGGAACGCAATCAGTCGTGAAGGATCTGTGCACACAGGTTGATGGCAACATGACATTTGATCACCATATAGCTTCCGTTGTAAGTTAAACCTTCTACATGGCCCGTCTCATATATAAGGATATGTCATCCAGAGATATGGGGTCATAACATCCCTGTATTCCTCCCAGCAAGGCCCATTATTGAGTATAATGCCTCATTCGTTATTCACCTCACACAGCACATGCAGCAGAGGGGGACATCACAGAGGTTCCCCACCAGGGAATACCAGGGTTTCAAATATCTACCATACACAGATAGGCTATAAGGCCTTCCCTCTACCCAGTTTCATACATTCTCCTCAGAGGTGACCTCTGTCTGGCCTACAAGGCAATCGTGGACTCCACTTTGCTGATACTGCTGCACGAGTGCAACTCAAGCTTCACTCTATTAACCCACACACACGCCCTTGACTTGGTATGTTGCATCAACAGGGCTTGTTGGCATGGGCACCTGAACCACTGGGCAAGGGGAAAGGGGATCCCCCTCCCCGCTTTTGCAGACCATATTGTTTTGTAGCGAAAAAAAAAACGTTATGGTGGTGTGTGTCTTTAAGGAGGACCAGAGGATGCTTGTGTACATCACGCATTTACATCAAACCTTAGGTGCAAAATTGTAAAATTCCATTGCCTGCCTGCTGCCCGTACAGCTCTGGACAGTAATTAATCTGTAACAAACAAACTCTCTGCGAGGAGTTTCAATCCCCTGAAAAATGGTTAGTCTCAGACCGTGAGGCTGAATCAGGAGGAAGCACCACAGAGAGATGAAATCTTGTGGTACAAATCCTTTGGGCAGATAACAGGAAAGTTACAGATAAGTTTTGGAGCACCAGCTGCATTGTGAGTTACCTTCTGTTACATAATCATATCAGCATTTTTTTTTCCGTTTACTGAGATATTATACCCATGAAGAGCTTTAAGGCATAATTAACCTGCCTGCTGACTTCTTCGTGCTAAGTTTGAGTTAAAACTTAGTGCCACATTCAGTATTTCACTGCGTAGGCACTGATTCTTTTATAATGGAGTCTTGAAAGTCCTTCTTGTTTGTTGCATTGTTAATGAACACTACTTATTTTGGTAAGTGACGTGAAAGTAAAGGAATTATTTGCAAGGGAAAATCCGATGTTATTTGAAAAGAATGCTGCACGACTAGTTTGCAGTTCGTAATAAATGAGTTGTTTCAGAGGAGTGCAAGGCAGATCTTAAGAAATGGGCTAGCATAGTTATGTAAATCTTTTAAATGGCATCTAGAAAAAGCAGACCAGTATCCATTATTTATTAACAGGAATTGATAACAGCTTTGTAATAAAAACGTGTATGTGGATTTAATGAGAAAAATGTTTTTGATAGGGAAAAAAAAAATGATTGGTTTTAAGTGCTTTGCGTACATACAATTGTCATGGCCATCCAAGGACCAGGTGTGTTTATTGTTATTTTTTCACTCTGTTAAAATATAATTTAGAATTATTTATTGATGATGCAGTTGCATTTGTTCCCATTTTCCCCACTGTCCTTTAAGGGAATGTTAAGCTTTACAAAGTACTGAGTGGCTTTGGTATGCGTTGCAGTGGCTAGCTTTGTCGTTTTTTTATTTATTAAAAATAATTCTCTAATGTTAATTATTTTAAACAACGTCATTTGTATCGTATGAAGCAGTGCTTCGTAAATACATATATACAGCTGCTAGGTTTGGAGCCTGTAAGGATTTGGGGGGATTGTGTTTCTACTGCTGAGGGGATTATGTTTCTACTGCTGGGGGGGATTGTGTTTCTGCTGCTACTGGAGGGATTGTGTTTCTGCTGACACTGCTGGGGTTATTGTGTTTCTGCTGCTGCTGGGGGGATTGTGTTTCTGCTGCGCTGCTGCTGCTGGGGGGATTGTGTTTTTACTGCTGCTGCTGTTGCTGAGGGGATTGTGTTTTTGCTGCTGCTGCTGGGGGGGTTGTGTTTTTATTGCTGCTGCTGGGGGATTGTGTTTTTACTGCTGCTGTTGGGGGATTTTGTTTTTGCTGCTGCTGCTGCTGGGGGATTGCGTTTTTACTGCTGCTGCTGCTGGGGGATTGTGTTTTTGCTGCTGGGGGGTGTGTTTTTACTGCTGCTGCTGGGGGATTGTGTTTTTACTGCTGCTGCTGCTGGGGGATTGTGTTTTTGCTGCTGGGGGATGTGTGTTTTTACTGCTGCTGCTGGGGGATTTTGTTTTTGCTGCTGCTGCTGGGGGATTGTGTTTTTACTGCTGCTGCTGGGGGGTTTTGTTTTTGCTGCTGCTGCTGCTGGGGGATTGTGTTTTTACTGTTGCTGCTGCTAGGGGGATTGTGTTTCTATTGCTGTGTGGGCAACAGGCCCTTTATTTGTAGATGAAACAATGAAATATAAAATTTTTTGCTAGCAGCAACCTCTTCATTAGTTGCAGATCACTTTAATGTGGAATTATTTAGATAACTTTACTTCTGCAGAGATTTTGCATGTTTACCGAAATTGGTGGATTGTAATGACAGAAGTTTGAGCGACCTTTTAAGGTTGAAATTTTCTGAAATTGGTAGTTTTGTCATTATTGGTTTATGCATTTTGTTTCATTGCTTACTAGAAGACTGTTCAAAACTACAATTTTAAAACACATTCTAACAAGTGCTGCTGTATTCTACAAGGAATATAATTTAATACAATTAGGAAGATGAATCAAAGAGCGCATACATGTATGCATGGTCCTAAAAATGTGTAAGGAGCTATGGTATGGTAAGCTTAGTCCTCCACTGGCCAGATGCAAAATGAATGTGGGTTTTCATGCCCTTTCAATGAATGTGAATTTCAAAGGCAGAGAAGTTTACTTCTCATGCTAAGTTTGCTTTCATTGCAAGACTGTATTGTTTGTTTAGCAAATGGCTCAGTGTTTGTGCTTTTTTATTTCCATTTCTGTAATAATTGTAGAAGCAAATAAGAAAACAGTATGCACACTGACAGATTTGAGCAGTGTTTATGGTAACTGAGGAGAAATAACCAAGGAATGGAACACTGGAGTGGCTGGGGAGGGGACTGCTGGTGGAGTGGCAGGGGTTTACAGACTATCCATTCAAGTAAAACAAAGCACATACCTGTCCATATTCAAATGCAACTTGGATCAAAGGATGGGTAATAAAAAAATGTACTCCAGTATTGCCCCTCATGCTACTAATGGATAGAGGCTGCATCCCTTATGTGGGTCCCCTCAAATTATCTATGGTATGATCAGTTATTCTCACTGGTGCTAATGTACAATTATCAGCCATGGGGATAGGTAAGGCCAATTTCCCTTTTGGTACTTGAATTAAGCTTAAAATGTCCTCTAAGTCAACCTATGTTGTGGTAGTAAATAGTTTTTAAAAAATTGCCCTTTTTAAATCACTAAGTGCCCCTCTCACCCTCTGAACCCCCAGTTTTCAACAGCTTCCGGCACCTATGCTTGTTGGTGGCTCAGATGTGTGTCCCATACACTCATCCTGCTGTGGAATAGACACTCTGTCCACATCAGGCAGGGTAACTATTTATACCTTTGCAAGTGAAACCTGGATAACTGGATAGTTAACAGCACATACACCCTTGGGATACCACCTGTGTCCCTGTTGGACTGGGGCATCAGGTGCTGCCTTGCATACACATGAGCTAACATCTGTGCTAGGCTTATGAGGGGGGTCAGGACCCATAGCCTAGTAACCTTGTATGATCCTACATATACCGATTATGCCCCATGTGCTGTGACAGACTGTGTTGTTATGTGTCAATACCCATCGCTGCCATCTACTGTGGTGTGTCCCCTATGGGCAACATTCCAGTACATTGTCATACAGCCACCATCTGATAGATAGGTGAGTGGTTCTACAAGTGTATGTGGATATTCCAGCAACATCTGTGCTACACAATTACTGAGAGCAGTGCAAATGTGGTGTAGAATGTCCTCCTCATAGGTGTGCGACATCTGCAGTACACAGATGTTTACAGAATGTGTACATGTGCCTGATATGTGGACCCTCCACTAGACAATTGTGGATGTCTGTGTCTGGAAAACAGTTGGACAATATGTAATGGTTATCCCCAGACTGCGGGGTAATGTTTCTGTGACATGCCAGACTCCTCAGAACACAGTAATGGTACATTAATATCTAGTAATGTATTCATTCCCTTACATTGTATGCTTGATATGTACACACTGTTGTTGAGGCGGAGCCTGTGTCCCCCACTACTACTGGCTATATCCTGCTGTCCTTCTGCAAAGGGTCACCAGGTGTGCTAGCCATAGCTGTCAGGCAATGAGATACAGGTGTGGAGTACACAGTGACCTAGCCAGAATATGTCAGGAACAGTCAGGGACACCTGAGCAATGTTTGAACTATGCCTGTATGGCATTCACAGACTGAGAGGGGCTCACTGAAAGTACATGATGTGATATTCCAGCTGTATCCACCAGTACTTAATGTCACTATTGTGTAATAAACAATCCAGTAGCATTCGTACGTGAGTTGACCATTGCTGGTGGGACTCACCGGCCAGAGCTCTTATCTATGTCACTGCAGACAGAGACAAAAGGGAAGACTGTAGGTGTTGGACAGCTGACTAACAGCAACATGTCATTCCAAGATATGCTGTTCAGACCTACTGTTTTAATTCCTATTTCCCATGACTGTATCCCACCATCTGTATCCCATTATACGGGGAATTCTATGACATACCTGGTATAGTGCTGTACTCCTTTGTGAGCAGAAATCCAGTGATAGTTTTCCTTGAAACGCATAGTCTGTCTTCATGAAGAAAGTCACAGACCTGTTTACCATAGGCAGCAGCTTGCCTTTTGTAGGTAATGCTCATGAATATGTGATTGCCTATGCACCCAGTCTGTGGCTTAGATTTGTTAATTGCATTCACAACAGCTGGGTTGCATTTTCATTAGCCAATGGCATGGCAAAACAGTGCTATAATGAAGACCTCATGCAAGTGCTAGCCCTTTTTCTGGCCTGTGAGAAGGACATTATTAAGGTATGGGGACTACAGCACCACAAAGGGTAGGTAGAAATACTGTCCACTGTTTGGATTGATGTGGTATGTCCACAGTTTTGCATGCTATGTTTGGCCATTGTTAACAGATTTTCTGATTATGTGGCAGTTTACTGTTTAACAATGTGGGTTGAGGTCAGTAAGGCGACAGACAGATGTGAGTGTCATACGTCATTTGCATCAGAATATGCATGCTGCTGCAGTAAAAGCTGGTCTATCAGCTGTGTATATTTCTAGGGAAAGACTGTGACACACGTCCCTGTTAATTGGACATTCCCCCCCACTCCCACCACTTTAAGTATGGGTGTTGTGTGGATTCTCTGTTGTAGGTATTTGGGAGGTATGGTCGGTCTGTAGCAGGTAGCTGAACATACTGCTGCATGTGTTGCAGGCTGCAGCTGCTGCATTCTGGACAGGATTCATACTGGGGACTGTGAACCCACTGGGGACAGCAAGCTGTATATGTCAGTGAGGCAGCAGTGCCAGCTGTGTTGTCATGGCATAGCCAGGGTGAGTGTACCCATAACAGTCCAGGTGAGGCATGTACCTCTGGTAAATACATATGTTAAGTAATAGTGCCATTCAGAGACTGGTAAGTGACATATGGGCTGCCATCCATATTTATGAAGTGTGTCCCACCCTACAGGCCTTTGATGTGCTATATGGGTGGCAATGACTGCAGTAGCAGCAACCAGTTCTGCTGGATGTTACAGGTCTTAGTTAGTTTTATGTTGTATTGACAAGAATGTAGTTGACATGTAACAGACTGGGATGAAAGTCAGGAATGTGGATGTCAAAGTGTAAAGCATGCTAGGAATGTCACAGATAGAGCTACTGGGTCAATCTTATAGTGGGTGCATTTGCAAGACATATGTGCATGTGTACAGTGTGTTACACAGTATTTGCATGAACATGTGTGTTTGGATGGGTATGACATGTGACACTGACCTGTCTGTCATGATTTTGTAACCTCAATCTGCATGGATTTGCCAGTACATCAGCACACCGAATAGGTTCTGTAAGAACCATGCCAAAAGTATGCGGCACAACTGTGGACATTCCGCTACAGTCTGTGCAGGTGTCAGCTCTACCTTATTTAATTGGCCTCACGTACATCCATCAACATGTATGGCTGTGTACTGGTTTGGTGTCTGTATCACAGTCCCAAGTATGCTGTCATTTATCCCATTATATGTAGAAGTAGTGTGTCACTAGCAATCAGGATATTTTTATAGAAATACCTGTAGGTCTTCACACCTGAGTGGCCTGGTGGGCTAATGCAGTGTGCTTCAGTAGACAGGGTACCAGGTCCAAATCTTGGCAGGTGTAATTGCTTTTTTTGCTGATGTGCATCACTGGCAATCAAGATTTGTTTATGGAAACATCTGTTACCCTTAAAAACTGCATGGCCTAATGGTTTAAAACCCTATGCTGTAGTTGACAGCGTCCCAAGTTCAATAGCTGGCAGGTTTCTTTATTTTTGTGGATGTGGATCACTGGCAATCATGATATGTTTATGGGAACATCCTTTAGCCTTCAGAGCTGAGTTTCCTAGTAGGTGAATGCACTCTGCTGTAGTTGACAGGGTCCCAGGTTTGAGACTTGGCAGGGGTGAATCTTTTGCTACTGGTCTAGAACATATAAGGTGATTAAAGCAGTTTAAAGTGCGTTTGTGTGGGTATGCATGACATGTCCCTCTTAAACCCATGCTAATTTAAATAAAAATAAATGAAAGGGTGACATAAATCTGGTGAAATGGGGGTAAGAAGGGGAGAAACATGCTGAAAGGTAGGTAAGGATGTGCAGGATGGGTGTAGGAAAGGACCATAGCTCTTCATTTCTTCTATGGCAACAGCTGTGCAGATTGTAGAGATTTTGGAATTTGGAACCTCGCATCCCAGAGACAGGGGTGTTGGCAACATTAGTGTGCTGATTAATTGATGTAAAGATTGATTCTGTGCAATGCATGTGAGGGCAAAATGGAGAGCTATGTATGGGCTGATATTTTTTTTGTGGGCCCGATGCCCATGTTCTTTTAAGGTGAGAGTGGAATGTTGTGGAAGGGATATAGGTACATGTGGGGAGGTAAGTTTGGTAGGAGAGGTAGACAGATGAGACAGACAGGACAGCAGACAGGGGCAGTGTATGACACATGAGGGAGGTAAACACTTTGGACAGGGATGGTGTTGTGGAATCGGAGAATCAAGTGCCCCCAGAAAGCAGCAGTGGGATTGAGCTTCCCACCCATGGGCAGTCAACACTGCTCCTTCATGGCCCCGAAGGTGGCTGTGCTGGGGGCTGGGTGTCGGGGCCATCCTGCCACACCAGGTGAGCCAGTCTGCCCTCAATCTGGCACAGCCAATCTTCCAAATCATGCTGAAAAATCCAGCGCACCATCCCTGGAAGCTGTTGCCGGGTGACCACTCCCTCTCCAGGCCTTGCTCCCACAGGGTGGACAGGCCCATCCCCTGAGGCAGTTCCACCCATGGGTGGTGCAGGACCAGCAGAAGTGGCAGCTTCAGGTCGGGTCCCAGATGTGCTGTGACCCAGTGCCATGGCCAGTTGAGGTGGTGTAGGTGGATCCGCAGGAACTGGCCTATCCACTCTTGCTATGGTGTTCAGGTTTTATCAACGTGTATAGGTTAGTCATGTACAACACATTTAAATGTTAGTTATGACAGCATACATGGGTGTTCCAATTAACCCAGAACAATAATACTGCATTGCATGCAGAACACAAAAATAAATGGAATAACAGTCAATATTGTAACAACATGCCAGTAACAGTTATGGGACAAGGCTAACATCACTGGTATTTCAACAAGGTATGTTAGCATGCAACCATTGTAATATATAACACTAATAAATCACAAGGCCCAAGATTAGGTTTTGAGAACAACATATGTAAAAAGAAAGCCATACCCATAGTATAAAAATAATAATTTGTGATGCAGATAAGGGGTGGGGGGAGAAAGAGACATTCCATTAAAAACACTATAGGCTATATTGTTTTAAATAGTACTGTTCTATACTCTACAGGTCTGCCCTTACTTTATGTATACCAGTGCCCTATAGCTTCTGTAGCATGTACATACCTCTCAAACTATCCACATGGGACAGTATGGGCCAATCTGTGGCACCTACAGGTACAAAACTACAGAGGAACATTACATCAGGGGAACAGATATGACTACCAAGGTGTATTATACACTGCTGATGTGTGAGTGTGCTACCAATATACTTCGACTGAATATTATAGCTGTAGCCAAGGGTTTTGGCAACAGTAATCACTATCCATGAGAGCATGACACTTGAGAGACATGTATCGTGCAAAGTGTAGAGAGTTTACACTTATCTTGCCGTCCTTGGCAGGTATGGGGTTAGACTATCATAAAACATTCACAGATGCACCAGGCATACAGCCGTACCAATAATAAACTGTATTATTTGTCTTATTAAGTAGGAATAGTAGTGTGCTTGTTGACAGTTTATTTACTGTTGTCTTATCACCTTGCTGGGCAATGCTATTTACACACTAGTACATCTGGACACAGAAATAAGTATACCATTCTTACAGCTACTGCAGACATTTATTTACCTGTAAGTCCTGTGGGGAGAAAATTTGTTAGCAATACATAACTGTTTCTATAAATATTCAGTAGTACTTGTCTGTTTCTGTACATATGTAGTAGTACTTGTCCCTGGATTCGAATCCCAGTCTGTGTGTGGCAAAATGAGCAACAGACATATCTCTGAGCAACTGAGCTACTGAGCCACTGCTGTGTGTTTATTGACTGATATATACCTAGAGCTCACCTGGTAACAAACTGTGACCTGCTAATAGAGGTAGAGTGTTATACATGACTGCAGTGACCCTTGAACACACATATGCATGGAATTCATCCATGACAGAGATAGTAGGCGAACTGTGAGGTAATACATGGAATGCAGCTGTAGACAATGAACCCCTACTGGGTGGAAATATATCTGCATTGTACAGACCATATTTGAGTGTTGGGTTGGCTACCTGACCCATATACAGTTGCAGATGGTACATTTTGCAGCCTACAACTATTACAGTTTCATACTTGCCTGCAGCAGCACAACTTAAGATCAGAGGTGCATATAGTTAAAATACAATGGTTAACACAAGGCAATCCGGAGATACATACTAGTATATAGGTTCAGATCTTAGTGCAGAACAAATGTCAGAATGCATTATATATTGTTGTACAGCTCCACATCTACAGTTTAGAAGAGCAGTCCTTATTAGCTAACCATCAGTCACTTAGTGGTATTATTCCTGTTTGTCATTCACAGCAGTTATAATACTCAAGTTCATGACCAACAGCCCAAATACACAAATATTGAAGATCACAGATTTATTACTGGTGACATCATGCAGTGATTGTTATACATCCAACAGTCTCTATTGATGTTGCAAGACAGCTGTAATTCCACAATTAATGCAGTATATATTTTATATCATTTAAATTATAAATGCAGTTGAACTTTTTATTTCAGTAACATTTATTAATGCAGTTGACCTTTTCTCCTTAATATTACTAATGCAATGACAACTTTTATTTCAGTAACATTATTAACGCAGTTGAAATCTTTTATTTCTTGACACTATCAGGTTTCATGCTTTTCATCTGTATTGAGCTGTACCTGGCATTATACGCAAAGCAGAATATTCCTACTGGCAGTTACTAAGTTACTCTTTCTTGTTTATATGACTATGGATTGCAAGATATATCTGTACTCACTGCACTCACAGTGCAACCTGGCAGGGCACCCTGCATGCCCCTCCATGTTGCAAGCTCTCTCCACTGCAGCTGTGTGGAGAGAAACACACCATTATGCATACCTGTCTATCAGATATTCATACTATAATTTGGTAAATCAATGCTTCCTATACTTACAGACTTTTGGGGCACTGTCATCCCAAGCATCTTGGATCCACTGGGCCAAGAAATCCCCCTTCCAATGCTTCAAATCATCATAGTGGTGACTCACCTGCTCACCCGTGCAGGGGGATACCAGTTGCACTGGTGAGGTCAAGTGCCAGCCATTCACAGGCCTCTGATTTGTATTCCAACCCCTGGTACTGGCCTGCAGCAGCCGAATGTCATGGTCTTTCATGAAGACCACAACCATGACCCTGGACTCCAAAATGCCCCACCTCTGTGCCCAAAAGCATGCACCCTCTCCAACTCCTACCATAGCTCCTGCACAGATCGAACACCAACAGGTTCTAGCTGTATTCCCACCTGTTCAGATTAAATAAGGCTATTTTCCCTCCCTTTGCCATCACTGGACCATTTTTTAAAATGCTAAGTGATGCTTAGCACTGCACAAACACATTGAGCTCAGCTGAGCAGTGTTTAAACTGATAATGCTTAGCAATGCTTAGTGGTGCACAAACCAGCTTAGCTGAGCTGAGGACTGCTTAAACAGGCATTCCTTAGCCGTGCCCAAACCAGCTAAGTGGAGCTGCGTCTTGCTAAGTACTGCTAAAATGGGTCCTGTTTAAGCATTGCTTGGCTTGGCTTAGCACAGCTTAGCTAAGGGCAAACCAGATTTTACAATATATATATATATATATATATATATATATATATATATATATATACATTGAAGTTAATTGTTCATAATTATACTTTATAATTATGTGTATCTATTTTAATTTATATCACCTAACCTTATTTATTTTAATTATGTTATTTTGCAGTGTGACTTTAATGTACTGGACAATTGTGTGCAACTGGAGTTTTTCTCCTTATGTCTCCACTGCAAATGGGCTTCTGACCCAGCTGGACTATCCCGGTTAACAAATGTCAACATATACATAATTAAAAAATAAATTGTTATAAAAATTTGCTATCGCATGTAAAAACTGAATGGCTTGTCTGTGTATTCAAACTGCGCACCTATTGCACACAAGGCCATGATTCTAATCATTCAGCTATGATGGGCATGAGGACTACAGCTATATATTTCTATATAGCTCTCAGTTATGTTTAAGCACAGCTGAGCACTGCTCCGTGCCATGCAAGCATTCTTAGCTCTGCTTAAATGTGGCCTTTTCTATTCAAATTAAAAATATGCGATTTCTATTTTTAGATGTCTGGCACATGTCCATTACTAAGTGCCATGCCATGCAAACACAAAAATAATAAAAAAATAATAACTAACTTTTATATTTCAGTGCCATCCGGCACTTTGACACTGCATGGGGTGTGTTACTCATCTCCGTCTACTGTAACACACCCCCTACACTGATTCATTCAGCAACCATGTTACACGGCTCTCCCTCAGTAGCGCACCTTCATTAATATGCAAGGTGTGCTGCAGAGGGGGGAGCCACAGACATGGCCACCGTACACTCCGTGTAGGCTTTCCAATATTTCTACATAGAGTTTATTAAATATCCACCAATGTTGCAGTTCATACATGCAGTTGGACCTCATTCATGTGGATATAGAGAAAGGATAGAGCTATGCTCAGCTGTAATTTTCATATTACCCATGATTCCTTGATATATACTTGCACTGTATGTTTTAGTGACATAATGTAATTGTATTCTAATGTATATTTGGAGTGTACTGTGATGCCACAACCTTGTAATACATTATGCATAAGGTATGCAAGCATACAATGTTGTCAGTAAAATTGAAAAGAACATTGCATTTTGTGAAAATATAGCTATAGCTTTTTTTATATTTATCAAAAGGATCCAGGTATTTTGTTTTGTATGCTGGTTTGAGTAGTTATATCTTTCCACCAAAATATCTGTAGATGATAGCCATGACATCATGTTAGGCAATTGGCTGAGGCATAAAGCAGCTATGTGAGAGGTAAGAAAAATAAATTGTATAAGGACTGTTTTTCGCTTCTAGTTTGTATATGATATTGTTCTCATCCTTACATATCAAAATGCTTTCAGCCATAGAGCATGAACATGTAACACCTGGTAATCTAACTTCCCAAAACCTAGAACAATACAAAATTACTTGCTTGCTTTCTTGCTGCTACAATTATAATGTAGACATTTTCAATGGAAATTACAGATGTGGTGATTACATTGAATAACTGATCAGTCTGGAAAAAGCATACCCTAGTAAATTTTATTTCCCTAAGCTCAGAATACATATATCTATCTTAGAGTGCTGATATTATAAAAACAGTATTATAGCTATATTGTATTCCTAAGTAAAGAATACATAGTTGTGGCATAGATAACTGATATTATAAGAACTTTACTATAGCTATGTAGTAAGGACTCCTGGGTAATATGCATTTTAATGGAGTGGTATCAGTATGCCATCTACCAACAGAAAATCAACTGTTAAAAAAATGTAAACTGGTAAGAAAACAAAACCCACACAGTGAACTGCATCAACCTGCTTTATTACTGAACCACACAAATAAATAAAAAGTACTTAGCGCTTTCACCCAAACATCAGGGCATCATCAGAGTACAAAGAATTAACAACTGGGCCATTCATATATATACACACATAATTTCTTAATCACTTAATTAACTAATTGGCATAATAAATTAATTAAACAATGTCAATGTGGAGATGTGTATAAAATCACTTGACACCAATAAAAAACATATATTTAAAATACATATTTAAAATGCATATATAGTAAATAAATAAATATATAATAGATAGCAACAATAAAAAATTGAATGCTTATTGTATAAAATGTATATAGCAAATTTATAATATGTTGTTAAATATTTAAAAATTACTATAGCAGTATATAAATATATATATATATATATATATATATATATATATATATATATATATATATGTAAATAATAAGTGTGTATTCAATAAGTAATAAATTATAAACCATACATAATAAAAAACATTATAAAATTAAAAAATGGTCATATAAAATGTGACCTATATTTTAAAATACTTGAAATAGATATGTTTTCATTGATGCCAGGTAACATACAGGCATTTAATCTTAATTGCCATAAACATTCCATAGCCTCAAGCATAATCTTGTCATCACCGCCTTTGTGTATATTGTGTGGAATTCTATCTATAACAAAAAATATAAATCTTTTAAAACTTGGACATCTAGTGCTATGCATGTATAGTGAACTAGTGGTCTTGTGTTTCTTAATATCCCTAGCATGTTCAACTATGCGTTCCCTTAACTTCCTAATAGTCTTACCAACATAAAATGCCGGGCAAGTGGAGCAAGTAGCCAGGTACGTCACCATCTTCGTGTTGCAGTTACAGTAACCAGGGCACCGAATAGTCTTATTGAAACCCTGTATTGCTACATAGGGGCCATCATTAATATATTTACAGGTGTGACAAGTACCACATTTACTTATTTTTGATGTTTTATATAAATTCCTGTTACTGTTAGACTCAAAAATGTCCTTTAGATTTCTGCCTCTACTAAAGGTTATTTTTGGCTGACTTCCCAACAGCTTAGATAGCTCAGCGTTATTAATAAAAACACTTGTCCATGTTTCCTTTATAATATCCGCTAGATAATATGATGTATCGTTATATGACGAAATAAAGGAATCATACCTAACCAAACTAGTACTCTTGTTGGACAGGTTGTCACATCCATATCTGATTATAGGTTTATAAAGTATAGTCCTATTGATATAAATATCCTTTTTAATAGTATCAATAAGATTGTTGGGGTATCCTCAATCCATAAACATTTTAGACAAAATCTCAATTTCATGTTTAAAGATACTGTCATCACTAAAGATTCTTGATAATCTAACCATTTGCCCTTTTATCAGATTTCTTTTTTGATACATAGGATGACAACTATCAAAATGTAAAAAAGAATTAGAGTAGGTTTTCTTCCTAAAAATGTTTGAATGAAAACCATCACCATCAAAGGACAAAGTAAGATCAAGAAATTCACATTGCTTTTCTTGAATATTACTAGTGAATTTAAGAAAGTCAGATGTCGTCCCCAGATATTCAATAAACTCAATCAATACAGCTTTTTCACCTTTCCAAAATACAATAATGTCATCAAGGTAATGCAGATATAGAGAAACATTCTTCCAGTATGTAGATGTAAACACTAAATCATTTTCCCATTTGACTAACACCAAATTTGCATATATAGGGGCATATATAGGGGCACATCTGGTACCCATTGCAACACCAATACTTTTGTGTTTGTGTTGTACAATTTTAAAGCAGTGTTAGTAGCATAATTGCCTTTGGTACAGAAGGCTGTGGATTCTGCTCCCTCACCATGTAGATAGAGTGTTGATATTGCAGTGCCTTTTTGATTGCCAATTATTTGGTGCATTTTGAAGGGGGGTGGGGGTTCTACACTCCTGAGTATGTCCTCATTTGTATATGATGCCTAGCAACTATGAACTTGTTGGTTTGTCAGTCATTCCCTAGTGCAATATTGCCAATGTACAAATTTTTTATTGTAAAATTCACCATTAATATAAATAAAATTATTGTCTAACACAATTTCCATTAAATCAGTTAAAAGTCGACATTTACTAGCATCCAAAAGATGAATATTGCTATCTAATTGTTGAATTCCCCATCACACCAACTATTTTTGGTATCCCCAAGATACACAAAAATATACAAAATCCACCTTTTAGGCCCATTGTGTCTGCAAAAGGGTCAAAGACCGAGGCCCTAGCATCCTTTATTGATGCCAATTGTAAAAACATTCTTGTTAAACTACCACACATTTTAAAAGATTCCTGGCATTGTCTGGATCTAATTAGACAAAATAATGTCACAAATACTTCTGATTTAATTATGGCTACAATTGATGTGGTCAATTTATTTTCAGTTATTCCTCACAAGCAGGGTCTGGAAATGTTTGAAGCAAGCTTACTAAGTTACAGTGATATGGATGCTAGTAAATGTCGACTTTTAACTGATTTAATGGAAATTGTGTTTGACAATAATTTTATTTATATTAATGGTGAATTTTACAGACAAAGTACTGGTGTTGCAATGGGTGCCAGATGTGCCACTATATATGCAAATTTGGTGTTAGCCAAATGGGAAAATGATTTAGTGTTTACATCTACATACTGGAAGAATGTTTCTCTATATCTGCGTTACCTTGATGACATTATTGTATTTTGGAAAGGTGAAAAAGCTGTATTGATTGAGTTTATTGTATATCTGGGGACGACATCTGACTTTCTTAAATTCACTAGTAATATTCAAGAAAAGCAATGTGAATTTCTTGATCTTACTTTGTCCTTTGATGGTGATGGTTTTCATTCAAACATTTTTAGGAAGAAAACCTACTCTAATTCTTTTTTACATTTTGATAGTTGTCATCCTATGTATCAAAAAAGAAATCTGATAAAAGGGCAAATGGTTAGATTATCAAGAATTATTAGTGATGACAGTATCTTTAAACATGAAATTGAGATTTTGTCTAAAATGTTTATGGATCGAGGATACCCCAACAATCTTATTGATACTATTAAAAAGGATATTTATATCAATAGGACTATACTTTATAAACCTATAATCAGATATGGATGTGACAACCTGTCCAACAAGAGTGCTAGTTTGGTTAGATATGATTCCTTTATTTTGCCATATAACGATACATCATATTATCTAGCGGATATTATAAAGGAAACATGGACAAGTGTTTTTATTAATAACGCTGAGCTATCTAAGCTGTTGGGAAGTCAGCCAAAAATAACCTTTAGTAGAGGCAGAAATCTGAAGGACATTTTTGAGTCTAACAGTAACAGGAATTTATATAAAACATCAAAAATGAGTAAATGTGGTATTTGTCACACCTGTAAATATATTAATGATGGCCCCTATGTAGCAATACAGGGTTTCAATAAGACTATTCGGTGCCCTGGTTACTGTAACTGCAACACAAAGATGGTGACGTACCTGGCTACTTGCTCCACTTGCCCGGCATTTTATGTTGGTAAGACTATTAGGAAGTTAAGGGAACGCATAGTTGAACATGCTAGGGATATTAAGAAACACAAGACCACTAGTTCACTATACATGCATAGCACTAGATGTCCAAGTTTTAAAAGATTTATATTTTTTGTTATAGATAGAATTCCACACAATATACACAAAGGCGGTGATGACAAGATTATGCTTGAGGCTATGGAATGTTTATGGCAATTAAGATTAAATGCCTGTATGTTACCTGGCATCAATGAAAACATATCTATTTCAAGTATTTTAAAATATAGGTCACATTTTATATGACCATTTTTTAATTTTATAATTTATTTTATTATGTATGGTTTATAATTTATTACTTATTGAATACACACTTATTATTTACATATTTATATATATATATATATATATATATATATATATATATATATATATATATATTTATATACTGCTATAGTAATTTTTAAATATTTAACAACATATTATAAATTTGCTATATACATTTTATACAATAAGCATTCAATTTTTTATTGTTGCTATCTATTATATATTTATTTATTTACTATATATGTATTTTAAATATATGTTTTTTATTGGTGTCAAGTGATTTTATACACATCTCCACATTGACATTGTTTAATTAATTTATTATGCCAATTAGTTAATTAAGTGATTAAGAAATTATGTGTGTATTTATATGAATGGCCCAGTTGTTAATTCTTTGTACTCTGATGATGCCCTGATGTTTGGGTGAAAGCGCTAAGTACTTTTTATTTATTTGTGTGGTTCAGTAATAAAGCAGGTTGATGCAGTTCACTGTGTGGGTTTTGTTTTCTTACCAGAAAATCAACTGTTGTTTCCTGTATGCTCCCTTCAGTGTTGTTTGGTCTCATGTCATCAGCACTGCTGCTCATACAATTTCAAAATATTACTGTAACAAGGAAAGTTAAGAGAATCACTAGTGACAAAAGCACGCTCCAGACACCATATCCATAAACAAATCAGCAACCCTACAACATATATTAAAGGGAACATCAATAATCACCAAGCAAATACTAGATTAGTCCATTAATTGCAGACATCTCACAAACAGCTAAGACTACAGCATACATGGGTGGTTTTAATCTATTATTTTACATACCCATTACAGTCATTGCACATGTGCTGGTATAAACATAATGTATGTTGAATTTAGTTTATTTTATTTTACCAGCATATTCCACTACAATGAGCAGGATGAGTATCATGTTCCCTGTTATGTAACCAAATAAGCCTTCCTGCAAGCATGTGAACATACCCACAGGTGATTGGTAATGTACCAACACAGAATGGTCAGTTCTGTACCTGTGTAACTACATTTTAACAACTTGTCAACATTTATTATAATGTATGAGATACTGAGTAGTAAATCATCTGGGACTGTGATAATTCTAATATAGTTAACTTGTGCCCATAGTTTTTGCAATATTAGTAGCTATGAATACATGTCAAATTTCTGCTACACATTGCATTACATTGTACAGTATTATGCACATGCATGTCATACTGCTTAGACTACTGCATTCTATACATTGCATTACACTGCACAGTATTATGTACATGCGTGTCATACTGTTTAGACTACCACATTCTATACATTGCATTACACTGCACAGTATTATGTACATGCATGTCATACTGTTTAGACTACCACATTCTATACATTACATTACACTGCACAGTATTATGTACATGCGTGTCATACTGCTTAGACTACCACATTCTATACATTGCATTACAGTGTACAGTATTATATACACACGTGTCATACTGCTCAGACTTCCACATTCTATACATTGCATTACAGTGTACAGTATTATACACACGCGTGTCATACTGCTAAGACTACCACATTCTATACATTGCATTACAGTGTACAGTATTATACACATGCATGTCATACAGCTTAGACTACCACATTTTTAGTAGATATCAGCTGCATGTATATTCAGACATGACCATGCAGCAATGTACTGTAGCTGCCACATTAAAGACGTACTTGTAAAACTCATGCATTTCTGTAACTCTGCTCAGTTCTCATTCTGGTGCCACATCCTGCATCATACACATGCTCATCTGCAAGGCTTTGTTTTTCTTTTTTAGCAAATCTTTGGCTGTTCTGTGGATTACGAAGATTTCTCCCCTAAGTCCTCCTCTTCATCATACCAATTATATTGCATCACCAAAGTACTTTTATTGCCAAGTCCAGGGCCACTAGCTGGTATGGATTGATGAAGCCTGCAGAAGAAGAGTGAACCTAAGAGTCACTATTGCTGCTCACAGAGGATGGCTTGACAAAGTCCTGAGTGGCCCTGGTTCTATATGCTGTTATTATTTAGAAGACTGTTATATGCTGCTAGGCATGGATCTCACTTGAGGTGTGTCCACACCACCATAAAGTGTTTACATCCTCTCATGGTCTGCACATTCACCTACTCTGACCACTGTTCATGGCTTTGGACTTTACAGGTGTTTGAAGAATGTCATGCCTCACACTAGTACATCATCTTCATGTCTACTTTGAAGAGGGATTGAGTAGCTATATATAGCCTTATCATTCATTCCTCTCTTCTTCACCAGCTCTTACAAGTGTGTGTGTGTGTGTGTGTGTGTGTGTGTGTGTGTGTGTGTGTGTGTGTGTGTGTGTGTGTGTGTGTGTGTGTGTGTGTGTGTGTGTGTGTGTGTGTGTGTGTGTGTGTGTGTGTGTGTGTGTGCGCCCATAAAGTAAGCAAAGCTACAATGCAGTGCATTAGTGCATTATCTATAAATCTGCATAGTCAATATTACAATTTGCATCCATATCACACGTGAACTCTGCTTGTTGCATTGACCCTAAAATACTCTATAAACCTTACTTTGTGCTATCAATGGCTCTACAATGTAGGAGAAGTATAGTGTAAGATTTTCTGGTATACTACTCACTGTCTATTTCACAATATACCCTAAGAATATCAGTGATTTGTGCATCATGTAATTTTGCCCATAAAAGACAAATGCAAAACTGAGAGTAAAATATGTTTTTCCTATTGGAAATCCGACAGGATGTCTTTATATTACACTAAAAGAAGCATTGCTTTCCACAAAACATATTGTACAAACATGCTGTTTTGACATGCTACACATTTTACTAATATATACTAAGGCAACATTTTCCACAATGCACAGGTTTTCACAGTGAAGATGAATGCAGAACAGATATGGAAATATTTTCTTAGTCCAAGTCTGACAGTTTACATTATTATCAAACTTGCAATGGCTTTGCACCAGTACTGCGTATTTTGAGCTGACCTAATAACTATATGCAAGAAACTCCTCATTTGGTCTTTCTTTCTACAGTTCATTAGGACTCTGCAATATTATTGCAAATTTAGGAAATATATCTGAGTTGACCAGGTATCTCTCTTGAAATTCATTTACAGAGTACTGGTCCTGTTTGTTGTACAACAAATTTCTTTTCACTGTGTATGCCTCATAACAAAGCTGTAAGCAATTTCACAAAAAATAAAGATGAAATTTGACTTTTTAATTATACTCTTTCATTAACTTTTCTGTATACCACACACATACACAGTGCATACTAAGCAAAGATTTATATATCCATGCAAAACATTTCAGCTAAGTAAAATAACTTACGTCTTTAAAGGATCTGCATTTTATTTAGATTGTGGGTTCACTATTGTATCATGTATTAATTTTCAATGTAAGGTGCTCGATCTGCATGAACTATTTGCAAACTTGCCTTTCTATGAAGACATAAACTACTTATGTTGCAATTAACATGGAAAATAACAGTTTATACATTAATAGGGTTGCCACCTTTTCAAATGCCCAAAGTGGGACATTTTTGGTACAAACGTCAGATTTTGCAGGCTGAAACATACCCCCGGCCACTACGAAGAACAGAACTTCACTTTTTTGCCTAGATAAAAGCTTATTCTTGTAATGTTTTAGTTGCTTATTCTGCTTCTTATAACATTTAGGTGGTTCAGATACAGAATAACTGTTTTATGCAACTATTACATAAAATATAGGAAATTATTTTGTCCTAAAATCTCAGGACATTTTCCATTTTTACAATTTTTTTGCAGGACACAACTGCCCAAAGAGGGACTGTCCCTCACAAGGTGGGACAGGTGGTAACCCTATACATTAATGTAGGTAGTGAGACATTGTGGGTACAGTCATTCATAAAGTTATGGCAGGGCTTTCAGCCATGAGATAACATTTTCAGGGCCCGTCCTTACCAAAAATAAATAAATAAATAACAATAAATAGCAAAAATAACACACTTTCTAGGTCAAAAACTGTATAATTTGGCTTGTACATATGGTAAGGAGGTTATGTCTAACTTCAAAGGTCTGTTGCTTAACATGTGCTTTAGAACATGACCAATACACTTTAAGTATCCCAACATTTTGAAGTCATCATGAATGCTGTCTCTTTGCCTTTTTACAGTGATTGTGAAACAAATTCATATTGAAAATATGTCTCATATACCCCCTAAGCATTTCACCATTAACATTTTTTCCCCCAAACATTTTTATTAAATTTTCACATATGACAAAGGAAATCTTACATTTACATAAATGAAAAACATACAGAATTATACCACTTTAGTTGCAGTTTACATCGCAGACACCACTGAAACAACTAATATTGTCTGTTAGCTTGTCTATGAAACTCTGCTGTACTGTCATTTTACCTCTTTCTTTTAATGAAGATTAATATTTTGTTTATTGTTCATAACATAATTCTTCTTTTCTGAGTATTTTTTGTCAGTGTCCATTTAACCCTAATTTGATTTTCAGTAGTTAAAATGTACTGTCACACTTTCCTTAGCAAATGTTAATACCCACTTCTTAGTAATGTGAATAATCTCCTTACCATATAAAATATCAAATTTTACAGTGTTTGAGGCAAATAGTGTGCTATTTTCACAATTAATTTTATTCATAAGCACTGTCCCTTGAAACTTTTCTTGAAACTGAAAATGCTTGACATGACATCATGAAAGACTGTACCCACAATGTCTCACTACCTACAATGATATATGTTAGAATTTTCCCATGATAGGTGCAGCAATAAGGGAGTCTTATATCCTAGTAAAACAATTTGCCAGTTATTTCTCACTAGTGGAACACCTGTTCTTAAAAATTTAACATATTTGATGCTCTGTCAATGAAACTATAATGTAAATAAGTAGCTGTTCCTCTAAAGACGTATTTTGCTGTTGATTATCTAGAATAGTTTGCATGTTTATGTAAATTATTACCAATACTTAATTGACATTGTTTTATGGTGGGGGTTATGAAAAAAATGACATAATGGCAAAGCTAATGCATCTAAAAATGTTATAATCTTTTTTTTGTTTGTTTTCAAGCCATTTACTACTTTAAACACCACAGATACACCCAGAAATAAAAAACAAACGTATGAGATCTGTACCAATACACTTTAACAGAGAAGCAGATTTCCTTTTATTTTAATACCAATAAGTAATTGAACAGGTGACAGATCAACAATCTGCCACAAAATATTCTTATATTCTCATAAACATAAAGCTGAATAGTATTCCACATAATGGCACTGTTAGTGATTTCTTCCTTTTTCAGAAGGTTTAAGATAGCATACTCTTCCCATTTGATATGAACAGTAGATTGTGAATATTTAGAATGAGATCTGTCCTACTTTTAAATTCCCAGTATCCTGAAAAATGTAGTGAATTTAAAGTTTGCATATTATATACTATCTGATACAACTACACATAGAATACTGTGTTTTAAAATTCTACTTTTCACTGAATTGTACAACTCTGTTTAAATTTGCAGCCTTTGAAATTTTGAATACTAGTCAACTCAGATTGTTTATATGGTATTTTGAAT
The DNA here is from genome assembly GCF_019279795.1 of Protopterus annectens. Taxonomy (NCBI): domain Eukaryota; kingdom Metazoa; phylum Chordata; order Ceratodontiformes; family Protopteridae; genus Protopterus; species Protopterus annectens. The sequence goes on along the minus strand of NC_056731.1, from coordinate 696,752,458 downwards.
TGGAACATATTAATTATATTCCTACCATATTTACTTCCAGAAATGAAACAGTAAATAACTTCATTCATTATATTATTGTATAGCTTTGCACACACCACAGGGGTGACCCTCTTATTGTATTTGCACAGCTATTTCTTGCCAACATATCACATCCAAAGCTTATTCTTTACATGTGATAATGCCCTCTGAGACTTACATATTTACAAAAGCATTTCCTTCCTGTTTAAGCAATTCAAAACTGTTTTTTTACTCCATTCTCATGTGACATTATGTACTTTGCTGTAGTAGTTTCCTTAATGACATTCTTATTTTTGGCATATACCAAATACACTTCAAAAAAGTAATATATAAATCTATGAAAACTCATAAGTACTTGTTTTCCTATTATACATATATTTATACTAATGTTAAAACTTTCTTTATAATTTGTTTTGAAGTCCAATGAAGTTAGGCATGACCCATGCATCTCAAGTCTAACTGATTTTGTATTTAACTTTGTTCATACTGGGTTTGTGCTGCATAATTTTCTCTAATCATATTTTTATTTTGTCGTACCCAAAATCAGTATATCATCAATAATGCTATCAGCTCTTTTATGCTCCTAAATCATTTGTGCAGCAGCTCTTTGAGATGGTTCCATATCAGAGGTAAGATATTCAATCTTGCAAGTCCTTGACCTTCACAAAATAACTTAAATTCAGACAAATACCATAAATTATACATACTTACCATAGCCCATTAAAACATTTTTGGAAGATGGCTTTATTCCTTCACCCCAAATGTGATGACTATGCCTCACACACCCCTTCTACTTAAGTGTACTAACTTATTCACTGTATCCATGAGTCCACAATCACTGTATCTATGAGTAAGGAGAATATTCTGAGATACTGCAACCTTTGATGGAAAAAATATACATCAGTATATATGTGTGTGTGTTTATGTATATATACTTCTTGATTTCTACACTCATGTAAAGCAAAAATTCTGGTGTCAGTCTTCAGAATTTCAACAAGAACTAGAACATCTAGTATGCTGAATAAATAATGAGTGAAAGTCTGATAAATCAGCCTCCTTTCACAGACTAATTAAATGTACACAGCTTGCAACTTCTTCATCCAGCATAACTTGGCCACAATCCCAATCTAGCTACAAGCACAGGGAAATACTTTACAGCTGCCATTGGTAAACAAATTCTTTAATTGTTTGAATAGATAATATTATTCTCCTTTGACATCATTATTAAGTTTTTGCATACACATATATTGATTTAATCTGGCTTTACAACACTATGTTATTAAGATTGCCCAGTTTGTATCCTAATAATTCCTATCACTCCATTCTCCTGGCTCATTTTCAGTTCACATCTTTAAAACTGTTATAACTTTCTTTGTAATATTTAGTACCGATATAATGGCAAGATCTTTACGAATATGATAAACTACTGACAAACAACCCTGCCTAGTAAATAAGTCTTCATGCCTACAAAGTATTTAATCACTGTTCACATTTATTAGAAATTCCTTTCACCACACTATGTTTCTAACAAGTAAAATGACTTATTATAGATGGAGTTTCTATGCCGGCTATCTGAAATTAAGTTTTGCATTCTTATTATTATATTCAAGTAAGTACTTTCTGATTCAATTATTTTACATGATAGCACAAATAAGCAAATAATAGCTTTAAGACTCTGTGCTTTGAGTGTTTGAGCTATTACATTTCACTCTGTTTTAGTTTAGACATCACACCACTACTTTTGAACTTTTTGCAAGATTTCTGACTCCTTCTTATTAACACTGTTTAGTTTTTATAATTTATTGCATCCACAAAAACTCATTCTCATTTATTTGTTCTACTACATGGATTATCTTTTGTTATAGTTACTTGTTGTATTTTCATATCTTAGCAAAACATTTTTTTCTGCAGATTCTACACACTTGACTAAGAGCTGGACATTTCTTTTTTATCATGGTTATGGTCAAACATCATGAACAATTTCTTAATTAAACCTTTCTCATATATTTCATGCTCTTCACAACTGCCATGTGTTGATTTTAATCTGTTTTCCTCATTTTCATTATTTTTGTTTCAAATGAAGCATTATTCATTTCTAATTTCTGTGCAAGCTCTTTCAAATGTGCTAAAACAATTTTGCTTGACCAGCACACATCAAACACTTCACCATTTGTCTAGTTCATTCAGCAGGCTGCCTCTTAATTGATAATTCCTGATACCACATAGTACTCTATGTCATAATAATGAATTGTGTAACTTACCAAAATACATAAAATAAATACATAATAAATGCATTCTTGTTTTATCTATTCATTTAAGGGGAGATGACCCTTTTTGAATGGCAAATGCATTGCAATCCTCATGCTTCATTAAATGACCCTACATCTGTTGTTGCAAAGAGATCTTTCTTTTAACTTGGAAATGTATATTTTTGTTATCCTTGTGAAACAGTGCATTTCCATTTTTTTTGCAATTGCAGAAAATGAGCTCAGCAGGTTGTCATGGGAAACTGCCACAATTAAGGGCTACACATATTTCCATTGTGGTTGGTTTCTTCACAATATGGTTGTACATCATCTCAGGATGTGTGCCAGAATTTGGCACATGCATACTCATGATTAGGAGTCTTAGAGAAAAGAAAATGTCAAATTAAAATGAAAGAGAGAATGAACTCAAAGCAGGCTTACCAATGAATGTTCTCTCAAGAAGATAAACTGATATGATAAGTGCATCTTTACTATTTTCATCTTTGGTACTACCACAAAAAAAAAAAAAAGCTACACACCACATTCTGATCAGACATTCTTTTAGTATAATTATTCATTGGAAATACTCTCTACATCTTTAAAAGACAAAACTACTTTGACTAATGTCTATCACACACACACACACACACACACACACACACACACACACACACACACACACACACACACACACACACACACAAAACACTTTCCTTGGGTAGCTATGGACTAAACAATCTGCTCATGTATACATATTGGTAGCAGTAATATTTTGCTGCAGTTGTTTATTGCAAATCATGCCTCTGATTTTCAGCATGGACTTATACTTGATTACATGAAAGGCTGACTGATAAAAATAAGGGTACAAGAACTGAGGTGAAGATGGCAGAATGGGTTGGGAGATGGTTGTAGTAAAGGCAGCATGCTGTACTTGTATAGCCTCTACTCTCAGTATGCAAACTTCTTGACTATCAGGTGACCCCAAAAAGCTCAGGGATGCCCTATATAGCTAAGATCTAGGATGAGTGGTCCCTTTAGTAATACCTGACAGTATATATGCCCAAAACATTACTGCGGTGGTGGTGCTGCGGTAGCGTTGTCGCCACACAGTAAGACGTTGTCCTGTTCGATTCTCAGCTAGAGCGTCTTCTGTATGGAGACATGCATGAATGGGCGTACCTTCGTTGAAAGTTGCGCGTCAGAGTCGGCAACTCGGCAGGTAAAAATCTACTGCCAATCATTAGTGGACCGGAGTTCTGCTGTGGTGACCCCTAACTGGGAAAAGCTGAAAGACACAACACCAACAGCAACATATATGCCCAAAACAGATACTTTGCAGTAGTAGCACGCATATCATTATAAATATTGTAAAGGAAAGAAATAACATTGGAAGGCTCTTGCACTGCTATGATCGATGCCTGAAAATGAAACATCTGACATTAATTTTAAGAAACAACAGAGTTACATGCCTGAGTCCAGAGTCTGAAACAGTTAGAAAAATAACAATCTGATGCTGGCTTGATTTCAATTTTGTTGAAGAAGAAGAAGAAGAAAAAAATGGAAGTATTAAGAGATAGAGATAGATAAATAGAGAGAGACAGAGAGAGAGAGAGAGAGAGTTATGCAGAGACAGAAGGACACAGAAGCAACAAGACATCATCTTTTAAAATACATTCTCTTCTCCTCAGACATCTGTGTTTTAGAGTTAATTTCAGTTCTGGATATAGTCTAGCTGTTAAAGCAGTGAGTTGCTTGAAAATAAAACAAAGGTTATGACATTTTTTGATGTTTTAATTTTACTGCTGACTCAATTTTCCTTATGACTATACCCAGAAAATGATGTTGTCTTCGGTGTTGGGAATTATTTCCATATACCAGCAAAGCATTCTAGGTGATTGAAACACCATATTTCATTAGAGGACCATCTACTTAATTACATGATGGTTTCACAAATAGATCATCATATTTGTTAATTTTCAGTGTAGGTTGTTCCATCTGTGAGTCATAGCAGTCAGATTGTCTTATTAGTACATATGATACACCTCTTGCTGTACCTAGCATTGGAATGTAGTAACTTATTCCCTAGTTTAGGTAGTGAAGAAATGTGCATACAGTCTTTGATGATGTCATGACAGGAGTTTTCAGCTTTAAGAAACATTTCAAAGGGTGGTGTTTATCAACAAAATTAATTAAAAAAAAAATCACTTTTTTCATCAAGCACTGAGAAAATCTGCTATAGTATATGGTGCAGAGATTACTCCTATCACTAAGAGCTGGTTATTTACATTTACTATTGCAAGTGTGACAAGAAACTGCAAGCTATTGATTAGTGACCAGCAATGACTGATATGTTACAGTACAGAATATTATATTTGGATTGAACGAAAGGAAAGAAGGAAAGACTTCCAGGAAATTGCTGTGGATTCATAGGGTGTCAGAAGAAAAATACAAATACGTCAAAAAATAATAAAATAACTAAGTAACATACAAATTTAAAACACAGGAAAACACTTTTAATAAGTAACATGGGGCATTTCTGAATTAAATGTGTGTTTGGCAGACATAGCATTGCATCCACAATTTGAAAAGAGCCCGAAATGCATAAAAGAAGGATTAAAACAAAGACAGGTTTTTACAGAATGAGTGGCAATAAGTGGTTAGTTACTAAAAAAAGAGGCAGTATCACTGGAATGTGATAATGATGGTAAGAGTGCAGGATGAAATTGTTTGCAGTATCATAATATAGTTATAACAGAGAATGAAGAGGCACAATCAGATTAAAGATTTAAGCTCGAAAATGAATGCTTATGTCCTTTGTAGAAGAATCATCACAGAAATATAAACATCATGTGGCTTTGTGATCAAGCAACCTATTTCTGCTCTCTTTATAATGTATTTCTATTTCAGTAATTGTAGAAATGAAGGACTATTAAAGAAAGGTATAAATCGTTTGTCATAAATTAATACATTAGAAAAGGGCAGATGCAGGTAAAACAAATAAAGGCATTACCTAAGTCTACTCCAATAGTATCTGCATTGCCTCATGTCAAACTTCCTTCACTTACATTTCCTTATACTGATTGAATGGATTAAATGGAGCTTCCAATTGTATTTTGCAAACTGGGATATTATTGCAAAATATCTGTTTTATCATATGTATACAAATTCACTACAAGAAATTAAAGTATTTTCATCATCCTTACATGATATGTTTCTGTAAATACAAATAGTTATTCTGTGATACCAGAAGTGCAAATAGTCAAATGCTGTTTTAACATCTGTATGCACTGTTAGCAAACTTACATTCAAACTCTAAAACACTTACCTCAACACTGCTCCCTATATTACTTCATGTGTAGATAGTCAAATGCAATTAACAATGTAAACAGTCAAATGTTATCCTAAATGTCAAAGCTTGTAGTATTGTCTATTCTGCATTACAACATTATTTGTCCAGCTCTGTCTATATGATGTGGAAGATATTCTTTGTAAAAGTTGTTTTTTTTTCTTCCTTGTACTCAAGTCAGTCAGACATCCCATAAATTAAAATGCAAAAAAAAAAGGTACCAGGGATAAAGCTTTTGAAAATAGCAATGTAAAATCAAAACTGAGGAGGAGGTGGGAATAGTACAGAAATAAAAATTAAAATGAAGCAGGCCAGTAATTTCAGCACAGTGAGTTTGGTGGTGTGGTTCATTCACCTTTAGTATATCACAATGATCAGTAAGTAACTCTATAACTAAGAACTAATCATGTTAATATAAAGTCAGTGAAGAAAAGTCAGCATAGAAAAGAAGAATAAAAAAATCACATTGTGTGGTAAAAGAAATCAGAAAAAGAGTGAAGAAAGGAAAATAATCCATCTGTAAATGAAATAATTTACAGCAAATTTCATAGAGGCACCCCCTGTATATACACTTGGACACAGTGGAACCATTTCTCAGAGGGAATCATGTACTTATTTGTCAAATTGTCTTAATATATGCCATTAGAGTTTTTAAAAAAATATGTCCCTTAAATTCGGTATGTCATTTGCAAAACTTATTTTATGATGTGCCATATATGAAGTGGCATTCAATAAAAAGATACCCATCTGTATGTGTACAGTATGACGTGGCATGTGGTGTATGTGTGTGTGTGGATGGGGGGACATTCTTTGTTGTGCTGAATCCTTGGACCCTCTTTGTGTTCAGTTTACCTCTCAATTGTCCAGATTTTTACAGAATGTCCAGATTATTGCCTCATATATTTTTGGACCGTTTCTCATAAAATTGTGGTTTTCTGGAAAATCACTGGTATGTCATTGAGGACTAAAGTCCAAAAATAATGACACACATTTGAGTTTCAGACTTCATATCCTTCAGAAAATGCATGCTAATGCAAAACCTATTATTCTATCAACTTTCTAAGTTTGTAAAAGCAATATTTAAAAATTATCCCTATTTTGGGCCTTTGACTTCCATTATGTGTGCCTTTGTCTAGATTTCTTGCTGTAAAAGGTTGAGAGTTATGGTGCCCAGATAGAGTCCAGCTCCCCCATGCCTTTATATTAGGTTTAGGAGTAATCGAGAAATGAGTAAAATAATGAATTAATGAACAAATGGATGGATGGATGGATGGATGGATGGATGGATGGATGGATGGATGGATGGATGGATGGATGGATAGATGGATGGATGGATGAATGATATGATGCCAGCTAATGGTATTTTGTGTTACATGCAAAAAGAAGGGATTTCAGAATAAAAAAAAATAATAAAGGGAACTTTGTGCATTAAAAAATCATATTTGAAAGAATGTTCAGACAAACTTAATGCTGTAATATCAAATGACTTTTACTGGTTGGGACGTTGTGGTGTCATTTGTGTAAGTATGAAACTGCTGAACTTAAAACGTCATTGATAGTATGAGACCCTACTCTATAGAAAGGACTTATAAAGGCTTCCTTTCAGCAAAGGACAACTAAATGATTAAGGTACACTAAGTGAATAGAAAACACATTCCCTGGGATTCATTAATAATTGTGCAGGCTTTTCACAAAGCCTAGACAATTACAGCATGTTAGCACAATGAACAGCAGTACTCACTAAATTTGCATGCTGTTCATAGTACATGCACATATCCAAGCACCAGTTTCTGGCCAGCAGCAGCATTATCAGCCACAAAACAGTGCTGGCAATCATGAGAACACAATATATAAAAGTCAGTGCCTGTAGGCAATGCATTATACAAGCACACACAGACAGCTTATATGAAGTAAGGGTAAGTGAAATATAAGAATGTAGATGCAGAGATGTGAAATTGTGAATGTATATAGAATACAATGTTAATAGTACAGAGATAAGTATGAGGGTATGGCAAATGAAAAAATTGTACTCAGTTAATGCATTCAAATGAGATGATGTCACAAAGAAACATTTTCAATAGAAAGACATCCATACAGATGGCAATAATAAATCTTCTTTCCAATTTTTTACCCCATGTACATAACTTAAAGCCAGACATGCTAACAATGGATGTGAAAGGGGCACAATGCAACACTGTAAGAAAGGGGAGTAAATGTGATATTAATTTTTGTAACATGCAGAACTGAGCTGACAGTTAGCAAGGACAGGGCATACATTTGGGGCTATTTGCACACAGTGCAGTTGTTGAATATGACATGTATATACAGGGAATAGATGTGTGATAAGTGAATCTACTGCTGTATCCTCCAGTTCATCCTGTATGAACAAGGTTACAGCAGCTGTGTCATGGAAGCAGAATGGGACATGTTTTACCATTTGTTGTCATTAGACAATTGTAGATGGGAGTGTATATTACCTTGACAAATGTCTTAGACAAACATGTGTTTTATATACATATGTATCATAAACAGTAATATAATAGCAATCAATATACACAAGTGAGAAATGATAACACAGATCTGATAACACTGCAGTAGTTCAAGGTCTCTGTTAATACAATGCATTTAATAAAGAATTATTCTGGGCATGCTCATAAGGCATTCCCCGGGATTCAGCAAGCTCTGCATGGCGTGCAGGAATAGTGCAGGAGCTGCTGCAGGCAATATGGTTGCCAAGAGATCCAGGAACAAGCTCCCAGGACGTGCACGAGCACTTCTGCACTATCCCTGCATGGACACAGCTCCTGTATGCAAATTATCCCATTTGCAGGTGAAAAACATGCAAATGAGGTGAATTTGTGATCCAGGAAGCTGGCAGCTGGCCGTGCAGGAATAGTGTAATCTGCAGAAATGTACTCTGTTAGTAACCGAGTACATTTCTGCAAACTACAAAACGGAGCCATGACAGCTCCAAATAAAGGGTGTATATAACGTGTAAAGCATGCCAATGGCCAAATATACGGCCATTGGCATGGAAAATAGTTGCAAAAATAAGAAAAATAACTTTTTCTTTTGGCCGATTTTGGCTGTTTAAGCATAGGGCAGTGGTGTGCAAACAGGATTGGCCCGAAAATAAAAAAAAAAAACCTTGAAAAAAGCATTCTATCCAAAATCACAATTTTGCCGTTATACTCAATGGCAGGCAGAAGACAACATGGCCAGTGAATAGTGGTTGCAAAGGGGGAAGGCTCAGTGTCAGACTTGTAACTAGGCATTAGCAGGCAATCCTATGCAAATGAGGGGAATGATACTGAATCCCAGATTCCCCCTCATAGCTAGCCTAAACCCAACTGTGTAGGTGCAGGAAGACCAGGGAGCAAGCCTAAGAACTAGATGACATCATACAGAGGTGTGTCAGGCATACTTTAGGCTTATTGTAGCCCTGTCATTCGGGTTTGCCCTTAGCTTAGTAGAGCTAAGCAAGGGTGTGTGTCTGAAGCTACCAAGCACTCTTTACATTGCCTAAGCTTGTGTGTGCTCTGCACACCATGTTTTAAAGGGAAAAAAATTAAACCAGGAAATAGCAGCTCCATGCAAATCTGAGCACTGTGTTTGCACGGCATGCCCCTTGGCTTAAACAGGAAGGCAATGAGAAGGGAAAACAGCAGTAGGAAGGGAATCAAGGAGAACTAGCATAGCTGGCAGGTGAAATGTATCAGAAACAGCCAATTACACAGGCAGCAGCCCAGCACACTACTATAAACTATGGAAACACCTTTCCCTCTGTTTTTTTTTCCCACAAAATCAACACCACTGGTGTACACAAGTGGGAAAGTTTTACCAAACAAAAGCAACAAAATGATAGGGGCTGCATCAGCTCTCATAAATCAACATGTGGGAGGGGCTGAGGGTGGTATGGATGAGAATGCTGATGACCAACCCACAGTGAGGAGAAGGAGGAGTGTACAGACCCAGGGCGACCTACCAGGGGCTACATGAGCTGGAGATAGTGGAGTGCTATAGGGTGGACAGGGACCTCCTACAGCAAATTGTTGAGCTGTGCCGCCACACCACACACACAGAACCAACAGAGGGGAACCCATCCCAGTGGATATCGAGGTATGTGTAGGCCTAAGAATACTAGCCACGGGTACCTTCCAAAGGCCAACTGGGGATATCAGGGGGATCTCACAGGCATCAGCATCCAGGGTACTCCAACAGTTTCTGGATGACATGTCAGCACATACCGGTAAGCACGTATATTTCCACAACAGCCGTGAGGCGTTGACTAGTAATATGTGTCTGTTTCACCAAATAGCAGAATACCCTGAGGTAGTGGGTGCTATAGACTGCATGGACATACACATCAAAGCACCACCCGGTGAACAGAGTAGGGCCTACATCAACCGCAAAGAGCTTTCCCTCCATCAACTGCCAGGTCATGTGTGATGCCCAGGGTATTATAATGAATGTGTGTGTGCTGGCTGCCCTGGAAGCTATCACAACTCCCACATCTGGCATATGATGCAGCTGTACCAGAGATTTGCCAATGGGGACATCCCTTGTGGCCAGCTAGTGGGGGATGCTGGTTATGCAATGGAGCAGTGGCTGATGACACTCATCAGAAATGCACACACACCTGCACAAGAACTCCATAATGAGGCACACACACAGACCAGAATCATAATAGAGCATGTGTTTGGGATGCTCAAGTCATGGTTCCGGTGTCTGGACATATCCAGTGAAGATTTGCAGTACTCACCAGCTACATGTACCCAAATTGTCATCATATGTGCCATGCTACACAATATGATCCTGCAGAAACAGCTGCATCAGGAACAGCATGGGGCAGGGCCACACAGCCCTCCACCATTGCCAAGGCCTGCACAGGCATAGAGTGACTCGGAGGAGGAACAACCTGAGCCTGCCTCAGTAGGCAGAAGGAGGCATGCCCAGTATGCCCAGGCCTTGGCAAAGAGGCAATGCATAGCACATACACTGACATGGTAGGAACCCAGGGAATGACACCTCTCTCTGACTCGCACATACAGTAAAAGGGATGCCAAACATGACACTACCTGTGCTGAATCATGTATAGGGAGTGTATGTACTATGTGCATCTGACATAGTTATCCCTCCAGCACCATCCTCAATACTGGCACAGCCATAAGGTAAGTCAATCTCCCTATCAATTGCTGAATAGAGTAATATGGTTTGTTACTTGTATCTATGGTATGGATGTGAGTATGCAAGGGAATCGGGTGGCGAAATGGAATGTCAGCAGATAGTAGACACCCACAGTAGAAGCATGAAATCTGTAACAAATACTGGTGTCACCACAGTAGCCAGTACTAGACAAGGTGACAAAACTCACTGCAAGAAATGTGATGGCTCAAATGTGTGTTCATAGGACACACACATGCTAGTCAGGGAGGCTCACATACCCAACAACAGTCTCAGCCAGCAGGACAGGCATAGACAAACACAAACAAAGGCTGTGCTAAGGCCTCTGATTGATGGCTATGTGTAACAGCCCCCCTCCAGACCTACACAGACAGACTACAACAGGTTAGGCAGTGGGATGTTAGTTCTGAAGGGTAAGATGTCTGAAACTGAAATGTAGGTCAATCAAACCTAAGAACTGTAGTACACTGACATGCCTCTAGTCTGCATGATAGATCAGAATACAGAATGAAATGGAGTACCTGAAATACCAGTACAGTTGTAGCAAATGTATACAGTTGTCAGGTGTGACCCTCCCCACAATCCTATGTAGAAATGTAGTAACATGTATGTGTAGGTATAATAACAGTGGTGCACAGGTTACCTGAGCTGGCCAAAGTAGCAGGATAGATTGTAGCATGTGTACAATATGCAGGGCTGTGTGTGTTAGGTTGGTGTGTGTTGTATATTGGGTGAGAGTGGTTAGCATGTAGGCATGGTGAGATTTGTCCTGGTGGCCATTGGCCAGTACTGCCCATGACAGAGCCAAGTTCTCACAACTGCAGTGCCAAACACAATGCATTCCAACAAAACACATTTCAGCAGTAAGCCATAGTAAATGTTTGGATGTAATATCTGTCACCATCTGAAAGATAGACATGGCATGAATATGGGCCCAGACATACAAACAGTACACTGGTGGAAGTACCCCAGACAGACAGTGTATAATATGTTACTGTCAAATGGACACACCTTTGAAATTGTACATACAGGTTAGCAGCACATTAGTTGGGTTTGTAGTAAGGAATACCAATGTCGTCTAGCCAAACACTGGCAGACCGCAAATGTCACAGGTAAGAAGTATTGAGAAACTGCTGATGTCCCTGCACAAACCAGCATAAGTGGAATGCCCAATGTATATCTGTGAGTCAGATGCAAGTAGTGTCCATAGCACACATGCACCCAGCTCACCCCACCATCACCAACAGGCACCTCACAGGTCTTATCCCTGCTATATGTGAATGAGTACAATATGACCCCCACCTCTGTATGGCAATAGCCACAGAGTGCAGCATGCACAAGAGGTCTCCCATGCAGGTGTGTCCCTACCTGTAAGCAGCACCCTGCCAGCAGCCACACCACTGGATCAATAATGATAGAAAGTATTGGCATTAACACTGTGCACACCTACCCTGTCACCCCAGGCTAATATAGTGTCTAGCAGTCGGGGACTGTAGGAGTTACACAATCCAACTGGTCTGCTACAGCTGGCCTGCATCACTACCAAATCCCCTACAGTCCCCTGTCAAAGGCCTGTTTCTCACCCATACTACCAATGTATGTTATGTCATGGACTCACAAATAACAACATAACACAGTCCATAGAATCCAAATGCAAGGCCATGTCGACAAATCCCAGTAACATATCCACCATGTTCTACTGCATGAACTGTGGGCCAACACCAAATTACTGCTGGGATGAAGTGATAACTATAGGGAACTTATCAGATAATGTTTGCATAATGTTTGGAAGAGGATAGAATAATAGAAGGGGGTAGGAGCATGGATGGCATGCAGTGTATGAAGTCTGAAATTCAGCTGTGCGCACATACTATCCCTGCCTGCAAACACAGGAATGGGTGGCTACAAACCTGCTCATAAACCACAGTGTGAAGAGGTAATGTCCAGAAATATGACCTGTGCCTCTGGGTAATCTGTATGAATCTGTACAGCTGTGAGGTATGGCCACAGCAGGATATGGCCATACTGTCACGTTGATGGATGTACAAGCGTGAGATCCTCAGCCACAACTGTAACAAGGTGCTGAACCATTTACACAGACCCATCAGCAAGTGTCTGCAGCTTCCCCTTCAGAATGGCATGAGTGTGCAATAATATGTAGGCTGCAGACCACAATACTGGAACAAGCTGCATTTACCCTGCGATCCCCAGGAAATTACTGCAGGGAAATATGTATGCCTGACAGTAGTTGATGATATTAAACATCACAGTGTAAAACAGTACATATGTCTGAATATCTCTGCTAACACCAAGACCATGTAGCAGAAGCAGCACAGATACAATTGCCTACAGTAACCCACTATCCTTTGTCCATTTTGACCCCATATTGTCAACTGATCTACAGATATCCCACTGAAATAGGTTGCTAGCTGTAGGCGTAGAACACAAAAACCTGCACTGGAGTACAACCTACCTGGAATGGATTCACACATTCAATACAGAAGGTCATACTGGGCATGCTCCCACACTTAGAGAAACGAAGCCCATGTCTGACAACAAAATACTGAAAGGTTATACTGAGCATGCCCCCACACTTAAATGAAGCCCATGACTTGCAACAACAGTAGACTATACATATCCGACAGTCACAGATGTGTGTGCACACACTCCTCATTGCACACCATTCATGCTTTGCACACACATTGGATAGGAATAAAGTCATATATCCAAGGACAACACATTATAATAGGCCAAAATTACACATACATAGATGTGTGGAAGAGAGTGACAGATAGTGGTAAAGAGCCTCCCATCATGAGGCCTGTTCCACCTAGCACACATCCAATTGGCTAAAAGCACATGATGTGCAAATGTCAATCACTGTAGACATTTGCCTCTGGTATCCCGCAGCACTATAGTGTCTGTGGTGCTTGTGATAACTGTGTAACATGACTGTACAAATCAGTATTCATCTAGCAGTTGTATACACATACCTGTGAAATATAAACCAGTGTGTGCCTGAGTGTTGTGTGTCTGCCTCCAGATGAATGGGTTATGGCCCATGCACACACACTGCACACCCTATTGCCCTACTATGGCAAGCCTGCTGATGTCTTCACCTTGAAATACACATTTTTTGAAGGAGTAGCCCTATAAGCTCTGTGGCATGTGATATAACTGCATAATGCTATAGTGTGATGTACTATTTTACTATTTAGGTAGGAGTTCTAATCCCAGACATGGCAAGTGTGTGTGTGTGTGTGTGTGTGTGTGTGTGTGTGTGTGTGTGTGTGTGTCTGTGTGTGTGCTTGTCTTTGTAGGGATCATTGCTTTTGAGGCCATTCACACTCACTACAATTTCCAATGCCCTACTTTGGCAAGCCTGCTGATGTCATTTACCTTGAAATACACCTTTGCAGAAAGAGCAGCCTTCTAAGCTCTGTGGCGCATGTTATAACTGCATAATGCTGTAGTGTGATGTACTAGTTAGGTAGGAGTTCTATTCTCAGACTTGGCAACTGTAGAACTTTGTGTGTGTAGGAATCAATGTTTTTGTGGCCATTCACAGTCACTAGGCATTCCTACAAATGGAGAACATCGATATCTGTGCAGTACGAGAGACCTGATCCAAGGCTCCAGCGAGTACCCCTACAATACCATGTACAGCTCTCACCACACCTGTCAGCCACCAAACCACGTCCAAACCACTAAAGGTGGAGGTGTGTCCATAATCGCCAAGGATATTCACACTACCAGGCTACTTGCCCAACAGAATGCGTCTGAAATACCTCTGGTGCAACTAACACTAGGTCAGACTGCAATCTGAATTGTAAAGCTTGCTACAGATCCCCCACCATGCCCCAAGATTCCCACTATACCTTTCGAAACATACTGGGAAATATTATGATACAACCAAACACCCTAATACTGGTTGATTTACACTACCCAGCCATTAACTGGGAAAACTACTTGTGTACCAATACGTGTGCCCAACGGTTCTTGGAAGTCAAAATTCCTAATGCAATGGATCAAGTAACCCACAGTCCCACCAGGGGCTCAAATATCCTAGACCTGGTCATTACCAACATGGGAAATCAATGCTCCACACCTATGGTCACCACATCGGTGATCAGGTCTGCCCATAAACTAATCACCCTTAACATCCAGATCCCTCCCCCACACTCCAGTAAGAAAACCTCCATAACACACATCTCCAAAGCCAACGTCATGCTACACATGTCAGACATGACTAATGTCATGACACCCATGCAGACAGGAACTGAAAAGACAACTGCTGAATCCTGCATGAAGGCACTGTATGAGCACATCCACTCATGCACAAATTGTGCCATCCAATATAGAACCAAGAAGCTCCCCACCAAGAAAAGGAAACCAATGTGGTGGCCCCCTGCCATAAACATACTGTACAACAAAAGGAAGAAACTGCTGCAGAAACAATGGAATTTCCAGGATGCAAAATACTCCCTTACCAGCCTCAGTAAGAAGCTGAGATCCCTCATAACATCCTCCAAAGCTAGTTATGAACATAATATAGCCAAAGATGCCAAAGACAACTGCAAGCCGTTCCATAGCTATGTCAGGAATCTAAATGGCAATGCTCAGATCTGCTCTGAGCTATAACAGGATGGTATTAAATATACTGCTCCCAAGGATATTGCCAATCTCCTGGCAGATGGGGTCAGTGCCAACTGCACCTCCTCCCACCCCCGAAAGGGCCCATCTCAACACTAAAAGATTGCCAGATTCCGGTAATAACAGCCACACAGGTAAAAAAAAAAACACTCTCCAGAGCTGAGAAAACAGCATCCATGGGACCAGTCAACATCCCGAACTGTGTGCTACATGAACTACAAAATGAACTGCCACCTCACCTACATGCCATGTCTAATCATAGCCACACCTCAGGCTTCAGTATGACATGCCTAATCTGCAAGGCCATGGAATGTATTATCATGGAACATATAAACAAAGAAATTGGCAACCTACAAAAACTGGACCCCACCCAGGTTGGGTTTATGAAGGGCTGATCATGTATCCTGATCCTGATTGACATCTTTGAATCAGTCTCCAGAGCTGTGGATGAGAGTAAGGAAATCCACGCAGCCTATCCGGACCTTGGCAAGGCCTTCAACACCATCCCCCAGTCTGGAATCATAGATAAATGTACCAAGCTGAACATTAATCCCTACATCACCCTAAGGCTGCCAACTGCTGTACTGACAGAACCCAGACTGTAAAAGTAGGTGACACCAATTTCAGCCCCAGACAAGTGACAGTTGAAGTAACTCAGGGTTCAGTTCTGGGACCGCTCTTGTTTGGCATCTACTGCTCTGAAGTACAGGCCAACACTAAGGGACTCTGGCTAACAAAGGTCACAGATGACTGTACACTGGGAGCCATTATTGAATCCCCATATGATGTGGATATTCTACAGAAGGGCATTACAAAAGAGATGCTTGGTGCCTAAGCCATGGCCTCAAGCTCAATGCCAATAAATGTATAGTTATCCCCTTTGGGAAGGGACATGCACCTGTGAAGTGCCACATAGGTGGCAGTACACTAAACATCTAAAGTGTGATAAGAGACTTAGGGAGACAGGTGGACAGTGGTCTCACCTTTGATAACCACATCGCCACAACAGTCAGGAAATCCACCTATGTGGCACACCTCATCACTAAGGGCTTTACATCCAGGAAAAAAGAGGCCATTGTCCTACTGTAGTCCTCTCAGTAAACCCAGTACAGACTACAATGACCCATTAGGTATGTATCTCACAAGACATCTGCAACAACTAGAATGGCTGCAGACGTACCTCACTAAAAGAATCACAGGCCTAAACCAGATGCCTTATGCTGACCATCTGAAAATTATCCAGCTATACTCTGTCACATATCGTGTACTCAGAGGCGATCTCTGCTTAACATACAATGCCATGTCAAACCCAGAGCTGTTGGACATGCTACACTTAAAGAAATCTAAATTCCTCACAGCCACACACTCCAGGGATCCAAACCTTGTTATCACAATGAACAATATATACTGGAGGGATGTGTTCCTGACCCAGACACTGGAACAGACTGCCCATACATGTCAAGCAGAGTGCCTTTTTGGCCCTCTTAAAAGGAACCTTGACGATTGGAAGGGAGATAATGAATTGACCCCAGGGATCATGTCAGTTGCCCTGCTAGACAGGGGTCCAGGGAAGTAATATTGTGGGAAGACATAGCTAGGGAATTGTTATGGCTAGGCATGTATAAGCCCTAGGGCAGATAGCCTAGTACCAACCTATGAAACTATGAACCTATGACCTACACTTTCCATTGCCCAACCTTGGCAAGCCTGCTATCATTCACTTTGAAATACACCTTTGGGGAAGGAGTAGCCCAGTAAGCTCTGTTGAGTGTGCTATAACTGCTTAATGCTATAGTGTGATGTACTAGTTAGGTAGGAGTTCTAATCCCAGACATCACAACTACAAAACACTGTGTGCGTGTTTGCTTGTTTGCTTGTCTGTGTAGGGATCAATGTTTTTTGAGGCCATTCACAGTCACTACAACTTCCATTGCCCTACTTTGGCAAGCCTGCTGATGTCATTCACTTTGATATACACCTTTGGGGAAGGAGGAGCCCCCATAAGCTCCATGGCACGTGCTACAACTGCAAAATGCTGTAGTGTGATGTACTAGTTAGGTAGGAGTTCTAATCACAGACATGGTAACTGTATAACTTTGTGTGTGTGTGTTTGTTTGTCTACGTAGGGATCAATGCTTTTGAGGCCATTCACAGTCACTACAACTTCCATTGCCCTACATTGGGAAGCCTGCTGATGTCATTCACTTTGATATACACCTTTGGGGAAAGAGTAGCCCAATAAGTTCCATGGCATGTGCTATAACTGTGTAATTATGTAGTGTGATGTACTAGCTAGGGAGGAGTTCGAATCCCAGGCATGGCAACTGTATAACTTTGTGTGTGTGTGTTTGCTGTGTAGGGATCAATGCTTTTGAGGCCATTCACAGTCACTACAACTTCCATTGCCCTACTTTGGCAAGCCTGCTGTCATTCAATTTGATATACAGCTTTGGGGAAAGAGTAGCCTAGTAAGCTCCATGGCATGTGCTATATCTGCATAATACTGTAGTGTGAGGTGCTAGTTAGTTAGGAGTTCTAATCCCAGACATGGCAACTGTATAACTTTGTGTGTGTGTGTTTGTCTGTGTATGGATCAATGCTTTTGAGGCCATTCACAGTCACTACAACTTCCATTGCCCTACTTTGGCAAGCCTGCTGTTATTCACTTTGATATACACCTTTGGGGAAGGAGTAACCCAGTAAGCTCTGTGGCACGTGCTATCACTGCATAATGTGGTAGTGTGATGTACTAGTTAGGTAAGAGTTCTAATCCCAGACGTGACAACTGTGAAAATTAGTGTGTTTGTGTGTGTGTGTGTGTGTGTGTGTGTGTGTGTGTGTGTGTGTGTGTGTGTGTTTGTCATGAGTATACTTTGTGGAGGTAGTACTCATTGTGAAGTGGGCTTTGCAAATTTCTTATATGATGGGCCTATTATATGTCACAATGTCCACCTTACATGGATAACAGAGGTCAAACAGTATGGAGGCTGGGGTAGACAATCCATACCCTTACATATGACATCATGGCTTGGGGAACAATATAGGCAACCCTTGTATTAACCTGAGAACACTTTCCACCCATTTCTTATACACAAACACACTCGGCTAGGCAACAATCACTATGTTGGTAGTTCCCTGCATACTGCCCACAGATAGTAACCATGGTGTGCTTGCAGTGGACTACAGAGGACATGGCACCCTGTCCCATCCCTACAATAGGCAAATCATTGCATACAGTGCTCCTTCGCTATGTTCCCCACTGGATGCTTACAACAACTGTAGAGCCAGCAAATGTAACCCACAAAGGATATACCATGACTTATACACATGCCCTGTATGGACAGATGCCACTGACACCAGGGAATACCTGTATCATTCTGTCAATGTAGGTTCAGGGTCAACCTGGTGTCCATTGCCAGTTCTCACCACATGAGGTTAGGAATGGCACATCTGATAATAACAACCTGTCTACACAACATGCCCCAGACACCCCAGGTACACTTCCACATGTCACAGAACATGCATGTGGGACATGTGCACATCCCAGACACCATCCTTGTTACAGAATGTTGAACACATAAATGGCAAGCATTGCACAGCACTAGCCACCCACAATAGTAACCAAGATGAGTGGATGATGAATACAGTACCAACATGTGGGGGCCAATCCAGACACTACACCCCTGAGCCAAACTGCAGACCATTGTCATGTGGCCTGATGCCAAGGTATAGCATTTATCTAGCCTTCTACAGCCTTCTGGCACAGTCAACCACTACACAACTGTGAAGCAATGCACCCATGCATGTCAGTACTGGCAAACCTGTGTCTGTGTTTGTGTGAAGTATAATGATTTGGACGCCATGCACACTTATTATACCTCCCATTGGCCTACTGAAGCATGCCTTCTGATGTCAAACACCTTGACATACCCTTTGCCCACATATTAGCCTGATAATCTCTGTGGTGCATGTGATACCTGCGTATTACTGTATTGTAGCAAACTAGCTAGTTAGGAAGTCTAATCCTGACCATGCAAACTGTGAAAATGTGTGTGAGTCCCTGAGAGAGTGTGGCTGTGTCGGCCTTGACACATGTTCTTGTGGACAGGCACATGTACTACACCTACCTTATCATAACTTTGTCACTGTTGCTGATGTCATTCACCGTCAAATATACCTTTGGACAGCTCCCCAACATGTAAACTCTGTGGTGCATGCAATAAATGCACAGACATGTAATAGCAATATATAGTCAGGCAGGGGGTTGAAACCCCATACTGGTAAGTGTGTGACACAAACATGCTTAGCTTTTACTCTCCTACACCCTCACTGTCTTACTTTGTCTCTGTCTGTCTCTCTAACTCCCTCTCTGCTGGATGTGGAGAAGTACACCTGCTTTTCTTAGGCTGCAGCTTGTGTTTTATAAGTGATGCTCATGATCAGCTGATGTCCTGTGTACAAATTGCAGTCCCCCACTAGCTGATTGCATGTGGAACAGCTGTGGTAACATTCCCATAGCCAATTGCATGGAAACACACTCCTATAACTAGGAACATCATGTGGGTGTTGGCCCTTTTCATTCACTGTGAGCAGGCCTTCATGTCAGTGTTTGGCAAACATCATCACAGATGGTAGTGGGATATACCTCTAACAACATACACTGTAGAGACAGGCCAACAAACATGAGGGGGGTGTTCCAGACATGACTACATAATGTAAGTTCTGCTCTTCTGCATTTGGATAATGTTGGTTTAACAGGGTCTGTGTGGATATGGCTGGTCTACATAATCTAATACCTGTCATGACAGTGTTATGTGTTTGAGGAGACTCCCACCTGTAGGGTTATTTGCAGACTGGCTAGTGTTTGGAGCCTTATGTGTCTTGTGTTACTCACAGATTACCTATCTTAGAAATGCAGAAGCATATGATTGCATTCAGTACATGGTGACAGCCATGAGAGTTACTGACTTCATATCCCTCATAGGACATATGTCACAACACAGCAACATGTAAATATTGGCACTGTGTTTGTGCCTCCAGCCACAACTGTGTCAACCTTTGTACATATGCAGTAAGAGGTGCATATGTTCTGTACACCATTATTTAGTGACATCATATCTGATAACAAGCCAGTGAGACATCAGACTGCTAGATATGTTATGTATAGTAGGGGTTATATTTGAGGACATAACCTGGGTATTCTGTTGTTGTGTGTACAGTATTGAGGTCTGTGTCCTTATGGTGATTGTCAACAGAGTGTGTGTATTGCGAATATGCACCTTGGCCTGTGTACAGACTGTGGTAGATGTCATTGTTCTTGGTCCTGTTCTATCTGATGTTACATGCTGATCCAGTGCATGGTACCCTACTGGCATACATGTTTGTAGGGAAAAACACACACATGTCCCATACCACAGACAGGCATCGGACCACACTGTGTAGTGGCCCAGTATATGTAGGGTTAGTGTGTGAGTGGCACATATGAGGATGGCGTTGATCAGACAGTCCATATACTGTAATATTAAGCTAGCTGGCAACTCAGCACCAGTAAAAAATGTACTGCCAATCATTAGCGGACCGGAGTTCCGCTGTGGCTACCCCTAACTGGGAAAAGCCAAAAGAAGAACAACAACAACCATATGTGGCTGTGGCTGTGTTGACACTAGCTGTGGGTATGCACTTTCACATAGGTCTCTGCTACTCTGGGCTATGACATGCCTGTAGAGTCTGCTATATTTTGAAGGTACATATGTATTCCCCCATAAGAAATTTAGGGCAGTGTTGTGGCAGTCTGCCTGTAGTTTGCACAGTGTTTTGTTACACGTCTAGTAGCTTAGTGTACTTACCCAGTCTGAAGTTATGTCCAGATATTTGCCAGATCTACTGCTGCTGGGCCACCATAACTGTCATGTATTTCTGACAAAGCAGTGGGATGCTGTACAGATGTATGTCACTAACTAGTGGGTAGTATGTGGCCATGTGACCTCTTCATCACCATTATTATGTGTCATGACAGACAGGAGCGTGTGAATGCATAACCTGTGTGGGCATGTGTGTTCCAGTATTTACGTGATATAGCCATAATATATATATATATATATATATATATATATATATATATATATATATATATATATATATATATATATAGATATATACATACATACACACATCTATATATGTCTACACACACACACACACACACACACACACACACACACACACACACACACACATATATATATATATATATATATATATATATATATATTTATACACATATATGATGTACATACATACATATATATATATATATATATATACATACAGAGAGATCTATATATGGCCATATATATGATGTAATATACAGATGTATATAAATATATATATATATATATATATATATATATATATATATATATATATATATATCCATATCCTTGTCATGTGTAAACATTACTGTTGTGTATACCTTCCCAGATGTATTACACCTTATGTATCTGATATGTGTGTTTAGATATAACAACATATGTGAAGCAACAATACTATCACTAGCAAGTACTACACAATTGTAGAAGTCACAGCAGTTGTTCAATACTATTCAATATGTGTACTGACAGATATATTGGAAAAACAACAACTGTCTTCACAGCTGTCATGGTGTAGTGGTGAACTGCTGCGACTATAATGTCCTGGGTTCAAGACCTGCATGGGTTATTTAGTTTGTTGCTGGGCAGAACAAGGGCTGTTGGATACAGAGTGGTCGCTTTAAGTGCATTTGCATGGTTTGCGCAAAGCTAAGCAGTGCTAAGGTACAGTTAAGCACATGGGCATTTACACCGTGTAGGCTTCACTTACCAGTGCGCAAATGTGCTTAGCTGTTATATTGCAGCTATGCTGACACCTGCTAAGCATGGCTCAGCCCTGGTAACCAGTGCTCACTTTCCAGTCTGATTACATAGCAGGGTAATGACATCTATAATACTTGTATGTAATACCATGTACATAACATGCGTCTATGTGCTGTCATTACAGTAGCAAGGGATGTGAGTCTACTGTCTGGCACACTTGAGTATATATGGCTTGTACAACACTTTTATCCATGTGAATGTGTTACATACATAGGTAGTATCCCAGGTTATATTCAGTCACACTGCCATGTAGTGTATCATTACATTACTACTGTTGACAGTGCTTTCCCAAGTAAGAGTAGATTGCTAATTGTAGTACTGGAAACAAACACCCCTGCATGCAAAGATGGTCTCTGAGTCCTCACTGTCATGTTCCTGGTGTGTGAGCTGTGTTTCATTAAATATTTCCTACTGGATAATGATCTGACATGTGGAATATAACTGTAGACTACTGTGTGTATAGCACATGTCAGTGAGGGCTGCCGTCATGTACTAATGGCATACCTATCGGTGTCAGACGTCTATCTGTCAACACATTCATCCTAATGCATAGCTAGTTGACTAGCTGGTGTCTGCCAGTCCTCTGTACAGATGTGCAGATGTCAGGTATCCATCTTGGATACTTACAGGCAATCTGTGCTTGACTGACACTGACATGTCTGCCCAGCTGTGTTATAAATGCAACAGATATGACTCCACATCCTGTACACACTACATGCCATGGATACCTCAACTACACTACCACAGTCAACAGAACATGCTTGGGTGCAGGTCTCCAAGACAGACACTAACCATGTTATGTAATACATGTTGCATACATATCAACTGGAGCTCCTCACTGGCCCTCTGCAAGAGGTACCCAGAGGATTGGCTGATGTATGTCACTCTCACCCTGAGGATCACCCTAGTGGTGTCTGTTGATAGATGGACTGCTGGCACATGGCAGGTGGCATGATACCACTGTACACACATCCCCTACACTTCTGATCTCTCCATGGACAATAGCCTGGTACACACCTATGAACACCTGCACCGATGCACCCCAGTACTGACAAATGTGTACGTGTACATTACTGCGAATATCAGTGTCTGTGTGTTTGTAGACCTGTAGTTGGGAATACCCTGAGGCCCTTCACACCCACCACCCCACCCATTGCCATAGTTAGATGTGGCTGCTGCTACACTGGACATTACATGTATCTTGTTACACTCATCTCCCTAAGAGCTACCTGGGCCTTGCAGTACCAGCACAGCACTGTTGTACAAATGGGTTGATAGGCATGAGATACGCACTGAGTTCTGGTAAGTGTGTGTATGTGTGCATGTGTGTATATATGTAGAGTACAGCATTCTGAGGCCACATACTCCTATTACAATATGCATTGCCACACAGTATTAGGGATAGTGATGTTGCTGCCTGTAGGGGAGGCATGACAATGCATCACCCTACCATGCCTGTGACATGTGCATTAGATGTATATCCCTGTATTAGCACTCTTGGGATGGACAAGGGGTTGTATTTCAGTCCTGGTCAATGTGTGATGGTGGGTATGTCAGAGTGTCATCATGGGTTCCAGTGCATACAATATCCACAGTGGGGTGTGGGTGCTGGGTATACTGTCATTACACCATGGTACCCCTGGTACATGTCCCATGTACCACTGTATGGTGACCACTGTCATCATCAACCTTACAGGTAACTGATAACACTATCCATCCCAGTTATGCATGTGCTGTGTGTAACCTACCTGTAACACAACAGACACATTGACAAGGTAGTTAGCACTGATAGGCCCAGGTCTCTCAGATGTGTGTCTGACTGTTATGTGTTAGTCAATGTGTATATGATGGTATGTCACTCTGTGTATTGTCCATACAACCATTACATCCCCCATTACCATACTGTACATGCCTGGGGATGTTCTGCATGTAACATGTAACTTAGAACACGCCACATCCTAAAAGCTGTGTGGTGTGTGCAATTAAAGCCCACACATAAGTAGCACTACATACCTAGGTAGGGGTCTAGTCCCAGTGTTGCCAAGTAAGAGTGTGCGTGTATGTGGAGGGATCTACTTTAGGTTGCCGAATATACATGTCCCAGGAGGACATCTGTCCAAGAACTGCTTTGCATATGCTAACATTTCACAGGTATCATCCTGTGGGCATACATTCCATCACAACTAGTGTTAGATGTGTAAATGGTATCCTCGCCACTGTATAGGTATGCAGAGATACTGGGGTTAGTGTATATAGCTGGGTGTGGCTGTTGTGGACACAGCCAACATAATTTCAGTTACTGTTGAGTGTATCCCCCTACATAGCTGGCCGTAATACTGTACAGTTCATGTTAACACGTTAGGTAGGTGTCTATCACACTATCTGTGGTTCTACAGCACCTATCACTCTCCAAAGTATAGTGGTGTGTCACCCACACCAGCACACATATGCTTACCGGGTTGAGGATTGCACTACTTTGGGGAAGGGGACATATACCCTGCCAGTATCATCATCAATGACAGTAAACTAGCAGACTGCTTATTCCACAATGTGTTGTTCTGTGTAGTCTGGCTTGGTGGAATTATATAGGCTACAATGGGTTCCTTGCACAGGTACATACATCCATGTGTACAGTATTCTCTGTGTAGTGCATCAACAACAAAGCCTTTGTGTTATACATAAACATGTGGTGTGTACCACCCAGTACAACTACCATTGTCCACTGTAGATCAGCTGCTAACAGCAGCCACCATGCACTCACCTGTATGCACTACCCCCAGACCTATTGGCCATGTGGCACAGGCAGTAACTGTTATACAGCCCTGTGACATGTGTTCAGCTGTACCCAGGATATGGCACAGCCAAGGTGTCATCACAGTGCCATACCCCTTGTGAGATATGACAGGAGACCATCCTCCTGCTGACACATGGACACCTACAACACAAACGGATAACAATATGGAGACCACAATCACTCAGTGTTAATAACAGCTATAATGCATCATGGGTGGACAACTACACTTCCTGACATGTAAGCATTAAACATTACTGCTGACAACATGTTACACAACAGTACATTGGTACACTGTAGTACAGTTACAGTGTGCATTAGAACCATATTAGCCTGTTCCTGCATCGATGTTATGGATGACAAGGATGTGGAACAGTATCATCTTACTCACAGGGTGTGTTGTTGGTTTGCCAGAGATCTAGGCTGGACCATACATTAGACACCATGTGTGTGAGTGGGGGGGTTTTAATTACTGATATGGCTGTGGTGATGTGGTGTGTGTAGGTATGGGGTTGCCCTAGGTGTGTTTGTATTGTGTATGAGTATGCATGCACACAGTTCTGCCATGTGGCTGCCCTATACAGGTGTTTGTTTGACAGCTGCAGACCATACCTGGCAGGGTGTTCAGTTCACCACCTCTGGCCACAGACACGAGAACTGTGCCTGCCAGGGGTTCTACAGGCATGTCCAGGTACAAGCCACAATAGGGTACTCTCCCCTGATGATGACATATGTCCGCTGGAACCAGGTCCCTCCTGGGACTGGCCAGGGCCATGTACACGTGGCCTGCTGTGGTGTGGTGTGGATAGTGCCCTCCTGCAGTGCTGGGGCTGGTACTGCCACTATGGGAGCGGCTTGGTGTCCTTGCATGTCCACCTCAACCTCCAGCTGTTGGTGTTGCTGGCCTACATCCACGTGGCCATCACTCCACTCCAACCACATGCTCTAGCAATGACAATCCACAGTCGATAAGTCCCACCATCTCACCCCACCGTCTATCCATGATCTCTGTAAAATAATGGTGGGCACCTGCAAGATCACGGATGTTGTCAGTTACAACTGAAAGAGTAGCCCTCTGAAGCCTCAGACCCTGTCTGGTTTACCATTCCTGACATGCTTGCACCTCCATGACAGCCTGAAACATGTGTCTGGTGGTACCAGATGTGGCACTTCTGCCAGGGGCAGGATGACCAGCAGCCCTCCAATAAGCACCCCTGTACATCTGCCTATGTGGTACCCTGCTGGACATCTGGCTATGGCTGCTGTGTCCAGAAACAGAAGCCATAAATACCATACTGTCCTGTGCACTGCCACCAACCGCCAACTGTCCCTCTGCTATGGCCACTGGTGATGGAGTATCTATGTGACTGTGTGCGGGGATGGGGTGGATACCAAGGGGATGTCAAAGTATGGTACAGTTTTGGCTTCTGACAACCCCACCTGTCCCTCAACACACATATCATCATTTTCAGTGTCTGTATGGACACCAACATCAGATGGCCTGCAGGAGGGACTTCGACCCACCTCACCACCTGTGAGGGGGGAAACAAGAAATGCACTTTAAGACCTGTATGTCATTGCTTAATAGTACACACACACACACACACACACACACACACACACACACACACACACATACACACACACACACACACACACACACACTGACATTCCACCATAATACTTAGCTGCCATTGAGGTTACAGACTATTCCAAGTTTATTCTCTTAGGGTCCCCATCCTGCATCACACTTGTAAACTTACACTCATTAATAACAATGATTAAGGTATCATTCTTCTAATTGCCTAGACAAGTGATCACAAAACATGACCTGTTACTCCTTTACCTCTTTGACTTGATTAGAATCGGTTTTACAAAGACTCACTGCTGTCATTCAGTGTTCACCGTGGGTTTGTCCAGACATCATGAGCATGGCCCCCATATTTTAAAGGCTATTACAGTCACTCAATAATGTCATGCACTGGAGTGTCATATGTAACTATTGCTCAGTGGATGCAAGATCTGTTGCTCTATTAACTTACTATGTGGACAACAGTAATATTTGGAAACACTCACTGGTGTTGTCTAGTAATTCCCCAATGCATCTGTAGTGCTGCATATGTGGGTATTCTTTCACGTTTCTGCTGAATGCAATTATAACAGTATACCTGGTGTCTAGTTTTCTTCCCAATGCATGTTCCATGCTACAGACCTTATTATACTATCAGTTGTTCTGAGATTACATGTCAGACAAGTATTCCTGGTGTCTCATGTGTCTGTCCATGTCCATGTACTGCACAATTTCAAAGGGAAGTCGACAGGTATGAACAACCCCGCAATCACACATGTGCATACATGGGCACACACACAAGCACACACATACACATACATCAACCCCCTCCACTCCACCAAATTGCACTTACAGACAAAATAACCCCCTCACCCCCTAAACACACACACTTACAGGTGAGGTTGCACGAAGATATTACACACAGACTTCCCATTACCCATCTGTCAACATGCATGACATATGGCACTCAACAGCATGCAGTGCAGCTATAGTCAATCCATGCTAGCAACAGTATACATGTGTGTGATGCATGGGCTGTGTTAGTAGGTGATGCCCCTTCCCCTGGAACACACTGCACCGATGTACACAGTATTGCTGTGCACCTGTTCTGCACCCTGGGATGTAATGTGCACCATACCTCACAGGTGTACACACCATTGCAGAATGTGTATTACTGTGTTAGTTATGTCTGCTCTGCTGCTCACAGCCCCTATGTGTTTGTCCGACACATACCTGGGATGATATGTGGACAGATGTCACTTGTGAATGCCTAATGTCTGATTTACAGATGTAATCATCATTGGTGCATGTATAGCCAGTACAATATATTACACTGACAACTGTCAAACCTTACCATGGCTATGGGGAGTGTACACACCCTTATTGATATGACGCCATCTTCCTTGATATGCCATAGGACCACATTACTGCATATGTTAATATTACATGATCCTGATATGTGACATAGGACCTGTACAATCAAATGCAGTGTCAAACAAATGTGTTAGATGTGCTGATGCTGATTGAAATGCATACACTTCGTAGGTGCATATGTGTGTACACCTCTATCATGATGGTTTGTTGCACCTACTGTTATGTGTACTACATCAGTCACTATTCCTGGCAGGGGTATACTAGTATAGGCCATCTGCATTTGCCAGTATTTGATCAGTCTGCCCTACACATGTCCCCCAACTCTGCATGATTGCAAGGTCAACTCATGTGTACATCCCTTGGAGTTCACACACTGCTGTCACTATTGATGTGGAGTCAGGGTTATGTCTGCCACAGTTCCTGACTCTGACTGTGTGTAGATACAGCCATTCATAGCATCCTTTGGATCCCTGCTACAGTGCACTGTTGTGTCATGATGACAAACCCTCCCCACCTTCAGCCTTTTTGAAGATGCTTGATAACTATGGCCTACACATGTGTGTCAGTTTGCAGTGTCCCAAACACTGAACACCATGTGTTGCAGCCTAGTCCCAGCTAATGAATGGCAAACATAATGGTGTACACTGGCACTGGCAAGGTACAGATGGGGATGGTGGGCCTAAGGTGGGGTGAGGTGTTGGTTGTGCAGCACATGTATCTTGATACTGTCTGCAGGTTTCCATCGTGGTCTTGGTACACCAGTACACATTGCAACACATGCCTTTTGGGGACCTTTTCTATTATGCATACGCTACCTGTAAAGATGCTTGGCTGATGTTTCTTGTGGTACAACTGTCCCATCTAATTACCCTAACCCATGGGCCACATGTATGTATAGCCCAGGCAATTGTTGACATGGGTAATGCACATCTAGTACTTGCTAGATATTCCTACAACTCCCTCAGTGTTGTGGCATGTTACTAGGCAGCCTGCATGACCAGTTTACTACATGTGACATCATCTGTCTTGGATGGCCATCTGTTTATTTCCTACATTATTCCTGTCCCATACATCCTCACCACATACATGCCTGTCTGCACTGTTTGCCCTGGTATATGAAATGATGAGGTATGGCTACATGTCCAACTCCTGGGTGCTACCTATTTGGTATGGGGTCCACGCCATGGCATGTAAGATGTGTGCAAGTCACAGCTGCCTCTGTTGCAGGTAAGTGGGCACATTTGATGGCCAAACGTCTTTGACAGCAGACCATTTCCTGGTGTGACACTGGGGATGTGTACTTGCTGGAAGGTGCATTTCCATGAAGAATGCATACAGTCAGTACCGCAACAGCTGCTTCCACTATATTTTATCTGGAGTGTGTGCACACATATGGTTCCAGTGTTTGTAACGGTATGTGCTCCCTATATTTGCTGTCCTAACATACAGTTCCATATTATATACTCATTGCTCATGTTAGGACCACATTGCAGGTTGCAAGCGTTGTGGACTGCAGTATTGTGATATGCTGTAGTGTAGATCCGTAACAGTTGCTATTGTAATATTGGTATATATGCTGTTTTAGTACTGTATAAGGGTGATGTTTCACACATGTCCCTACTGTAGACCATTTGTCCCACCATTATGTTCATTTCTGTGCACACATTTTGCAATGACAGGATGTTAGTTATAGTGCAGGAGTCTGACATACCCTTCAGATACACCATCATGTTGACCACTATGATGCAGTGCAGTTAACAGCAACAATACATGAACATGTATGGCATGCATTATGGGTAGGTGTGTTAAATGGGTGCATGGAATATACCATGGCCATAACATGACCAGTGTATTGGCAAACCTGAACAAACACCATACTCACCAGCTACAGGCTGCTGCCTTGGAGGTATACCAGTGGGACCTACATAAGTGTGTGAAAGATGTGATGTCAGTAGCCACAGCTGTGGCATTGGTACAGGGTGAGTGCAGCATTACAGTACATAAACAGTACAATCCCACAATACTACAGATTATGCACATCTGTTTATTACTACTATGCAGCAACAGACTATATATATGTCATCTCACATATGCATGATCTAACTGTACAGATGTGGATGGATACACAACAGTGGTCTACTGATGTTCCCTGTGACCTTACTTGCACACTCCTCTGCCATTGTGTGGGTAGCACCCACCTCCACTATGCTCTCTGCCAGGTGTTGTGTGTGGGTGGGCAGGTGCCCCAAGGCTGGTAAGGAGCTCATCAACATGTGTCGGGGGGGCTGGATGGCATGACCCCCCCGTTGCAAGTTGATCCCCCCTGACTGCAGCAGCATGCCGACAGGCATTGTGAAGTAGGTTTGTTCAATGATGCCGGACCTGCTCATAAGCAGGCTGACATCATTTACCCTGTGGAGAAGATCGTTCAACAGGGTGATCTGCTCCTGCTGCTCATGGGCTGTTTGGCCGAACAACACCTGGTAGTGCTGCACTAGGTGTGAGATGATGACATTATTCTCCTCCTATGTATACATGGGAAGCCTCTCCCTAGACATCATGCCTGAAAGACATAAAGATGGAAACAAGTCTGAGGACCTCATACAACAAGGTTATCATAGTTTTTAATACACATCTCTGTCTCCCCCCACCTTATCTGCAACAACAATCTGATCACACAACTCAACAGGTATGTCTACAGAATACTTACCATTG
This sequence comes from Protopterus annectens, assembly GCF_019279795.1. NCBI lineage: Eukaryota > Metazoa > Chordata > Ceratodontiformes > Protopteridae > Protopterus > Protopterus annectens. The sequence goes on along the minus strand of NC_056731.1, from coordinate 696,721,650 downwards.
GGACATATATCATATTGGACAACACTTTGTACTATGTGTTTGTAGTCAGGTTCCCTGTGGAGACACTATCATTGGTGGCTTGTTACAGACAATGTCACCTGCATGCCATTTTAAGTGCCACTATGGTTCCATATAAGCATATGTTCTGTTTGCTATGTGATTGCTGCACATCTGTTATTTTGTGTTATTGGGGATATCTATGCATGCTGTTGGACATGATCTGGGAATGCGTGGACTATTACTAACCACTTATGTTCTATAACAGTGACACAATAGCATGTTTAGGGAACAGTTGCCAGCAGAACCACCTCTCCCACCTCATCTGGCCATGTTACCAGGCCACATAACATGTGAGATCCACCCTGGGGCCTCCTCATCTACGAGTTCAGCACTACCTACAGGTGGAACCACCTCAGGGGATGGTGTTCACCCCTCCGGGAGCACAGACAGACATGATCCTGTCACCCAAGGTCAGGTCCAGGGTCTGGTGCATAGGGAGCTCCACAGAGACTTGGGGGATATGCTACAGCACCTTGAGGCCTTCAGTACACACTCACAGGGTCCGCATGCTCCTCCTGCTCAGCCTCCTGCCCAGGCACCTTCAGAGCCGTGAAGCTGATGTTATGACTGGCCATGGGTGGGGCCCTTGTTCCCATTGTTTCCATTCCATATGGGGGCGCATGGGGCTTCCACATAGTACCCCATCCAGGGTGTTTACCCACCACATGTGTCGGATTCACTAGACAATCTCAAAATACTGAAATGTCGAATTTCAGTATTTCGAGACTGAATAGTCGAACACCCACATACCCGAACACCCAAAACCACGAATAGCACAATCGAGACCACACACACACACACACACACACACACACACACACACACACACACACACACACACACACACACACACACCTGCCTCACTACACTAAAACAAACAAAACAACATACACAAACACAACATACACACACACACACACACACACACACACACACACACACACACACACACACACACACACACACACACACATACACACACCTACCTTACCTATAAGCAAGGGTCAAGGCCCCCTGTACCCCCTCATGTGGGGGGCTGCACCCCCCACACCCACCCTAGTTACATATACTTACTCCAAGTTCGCACTAAACACAAAAACACACAAAAACACCACTACACACACTCACACACACTCAAAACCCTAACCAATACCCTTGCACAAACACCACTTACCTGAAAACCCAGATAAATCCACAATCTGCACTGCACTTCACGAACGTGACACCACAATAGTGGATGCAACACTTCCACATTCGACAGAGTGCAGTTTCGCGTTACAGCACTTTCATGTATTTCGTCTCAAAGTACTAAAATTTGACATTACAGTACTTTGAGATTGTGTAGTGTATCCCAAGTGTCATATACTACCCCTGTAAGCTGTCTTCTCTATCTTCCAACCCACCTCCACAAATATACCTGCTATCATTCCCCAAATCCCCAATCCTACCTTCACAAACGAGGGCAATGCATTCCCAACATGGGGTTCACACCTGATATAACTGTCCATTTTGCACACACTTACTGCTGTATATCTATATATATATATATATATATATATATATATATATATATATATATATATGTGTGTGTGTGTGTGTGTGTGTATTGATATGTGTGATGTTGCCTCACGCATATCATGCAGCACTGTCATGCAAAAGTAGGGGACATGTATTTATATACATATGTGTGTGTGTGTTTGTATATTTGTAGACATACACACACACACACACACACACACACACACACACACACACACACACACACACACACATATATATATATATATATATATATATATATATATATATATATATATATATATATATATATATATATATGTAGAGTTCCCCTTCACAAGATCGAATGGATGGAAGCTCGAAATTCATAATCTCGAGACCAGAATCTTGAACTTCCATTCACTTGAAATTGTGAATGGGAGCCTTAGGTTTAAAAAAATAAAATGTTAACTTGCCTTATTGCAGGGGGCCAGGTCCCCCTGTACAATAGCAGTTTAAATGTGAATGTTCCGTGACCGCACTATAGCGGAGGAATGGAAATTATTACATTTTGCGACTACGCGTATAGCACGGAATGGGATATTTCCCTTTCCTTCACTATAGTGCGATCTCAGAGTAGGTATATTTAAGTAGGGGGGTGTGGGGGGTGCAGGGGGTGAAGCCTCCCTGCGAAAACATTTGAAAGGTGTTAAGTTTTTTTTTTGTCCCTTTCATATGTTCGAGTTTCTCTAAATTCGAGATTCTGGTTTCGAGTTTATGACTGTTGAGTTTAGAGAAATTTGATCATATGAAGGGGAACTATATATATACATATATATATATGTATGTATATATATATATATATATATATATATATATATATATATATATATATATATATATATGTATATATATATATATATATATATATATATATATATATATAATCTATATATATGTAGATATCTATTATGAGTTGAGTTGTGTGTGTATATATATATATATATATATATATATATATATATATATATATATATATATATATATATATATATATATATATATAGGTGTCTGTATATCTGTAGACATACATGTGTGTGAGTGTGTGTGTATATATATATATATATATATATATATATATATATATATATATATATATATACATATATATATATTATATATATGGGGTGCATTCAGACATCAGGTCCACACTCTGTAACTCTCCTTCCTGTATAGCTGCACTATTCTGCCTTGCTACAACACAGACAGGTACGACATGTGGACACAGCCTAACATTGGGGGGTATATATAGGGGCAGATTGCAGGTAAGCCTATTACACACCTATGGAATTTCTGCATGCTACATTACACGTTATCATGACTGTCCTGCAAGTGGTGGGCTCTAGAACCCACATGTCCATCATAACGGCATTACTTCCACCACCAGCTATTGGCCACATTAATATATATGTCTTGCATTACACAACACACACTATGATGGCTTACATCTTGTCAGTCAGTGCTGATCTGCACAGTTGACAGGTATGGCCCACTGCCCACAGGGACATACACTATTGTCCATAGCAGTTGTTCAGCTGGACATCATTATAACAACAACACCTGATTCTACATCATCTATCACAAGATTATGGGCCAAGTACTACATTCAGTTACATGCATATATACTTCACATACTTGTTGTGGGAATGATGTCTCTTCTGGATAGTTTGCTGTGTGGAGAGTTGGATGGATGTGTTTTTTTTATTTGTTTGTTGCATTTGCTTTTTTTTTTGCTTTCTCTCTCTCTCTCTCTCTCTCTCTCTCTCTCTGCCTTTCTCTCTCAATATCTCGGTCTCTTTCAACTAAATGGATTGAGCTGCTTTGAACAGGTTGCAGCATGGATTTAGTAGGTGATGCACATGATCAGGTGATGGCCTCAGCAACAATCAGTGTCCACCACTTGCTACCTGCATGCAGCATGCTGTGTAGTACTTCCAGTTATCACTGTCATGGCAACCCACTTCTATAAATTCCTACATCATGTGGGCATGGTCACTTTACCTTTCCTGTATGGAGGACATCCTATCCTTCCTGGGTGTGGGTAGCAGTGTTACATACAGCAGGTAGCAATACCTCTTACAAGAGGACTTGCAGACACAAGCCAGAAACATATTTGTGTAAGGTTCCAGACCTACAAACAGTGTGAGTAGTGTTGTTATATGCATTGTATAGCACCAGTGTTACAGGGTCTGTGTGTACATATTAGTTTAGCATGGAATGCAGTCTGTCTGCATAGCTCACAACTGTGAGCCTATCCACATGATGGCGAGAGGATTGCTAGTTATGTTTTGTCTGTCCACCACACAGTGCTATCAGTACATGGCTACATCCATTTGTGTTCCTGACTTCATATTCCTGACTTAGGGTATGTTGCAGACTATTTTGTAACACCAGCAACTATCTCAGTGTATAACAACACTATTTCAAATATGGCCCTGTGTTCCGGCCTCTGTTCTAAACCTATATACCAGGCTTTGTCCATATGACATGCAGTAAAAGTTTGTTATGTAGTGGCCTGTGATTATGTCGTGCTGACATTCCTGCCATCATTCCAGTGCTGTTGTGGTCCCAACACATATTGTGGGGTAGGGTCCATATATAGGTGGGCTACAGCTGCACAAAACATGTGTGCCCCTGTAAGTCAGTCTATGGGGGAGGGGTATGCACCATATATAACCTAGGCTGTTACAACATGTGAAGAATATCGGTAATAAGCTACCTTATGGTATATGGCTGTACATTTTCATACATTTTACCTTGGGAACATAGGTGGCGTATTGCTTACTGCCATACAGACTGTTCTGTTTGTCAGTGTGATAGTGATGTTTTCAGTTAAGCATTGCTATGTAACAGATACATCCTCATTGTGGCAACCTAATTCTTTCCCCCTAGGGGTTGAGTACAGAGTGTAATTGGAGGCTGCTGAACTATACATTTGCATTACTTTACTGTTGATTGATTGCTATTCTCTGGCCTAGTCTTCTTTACTGTTGTACTACTTGAAGGCCTTGGCCTGGAAAGCAACATATGTTATGCTTTCAGATTACTGTATAAAATGATCTGCTTCAGAGTTGCATTACTTTGTTAGTATGTATTTCAAAGTCCCAGCAGCTATATGACATGGCATATACATCTGTAATAGTACACAAATAAACATTTCTTATGTATGCAAACCTGTGTGTGGTGTCATATCCTTTGACGTCTCTGTGGGTATATGTTTCATGCAGCAATTGTCTTTTGTATGAGTGAATCATACTGTCCATTTGAAAATATGATAACTGTAGGAATACTGGCTGTTCAATATGCTGTGCACCCTATACATATGTATCTTCCTATACATGTCTATGTGTGTACGTGTCTTTACACACACACACACACACACACACACACACACACACACACACACACATATCTATATATATATATATATATATATATATATATATATATATATATATATATATTTATCTATATATATATATATATATATATATATATATATATGTATCTGCATATATGTGTGTGTGTGTGAATATGTATCTTTGGAATGTTTATTGCTTTCACATTGTACATTCCCTTTGGTAGCCAGACTGTACTGCATTATATGTTATTGATACCATCCTGACATCATACAGGTGGGATGGTTTACTGTTACCTTCTTGTGGCTATGTTGTGTAGGGTTCTGGGTATGGGACTTGCAACAATTGGTATTGTGTTGCAGGGTAGATCTGTTTGGTTTTGGGGGAGGGGAGTGATATCAATACTTACAAGAGGTACTTAACTTCACCCCTCACCCCCATTAATGGTGACTTTGGTCATGTATGTATTAGTTATGTTCTCTTTTATATCTATAGATATATATATCTGTATCTACAGACACGCATATATATATATATATATATATATATATATATATATATATATATATATATATATATATATATATATACACACCCAAAACACCGACACCAAAACACCGAAAACGCACAAAGCCGACAACTCACAAAACCGAACACTATAACACTGACACCCAAAACACAGACACACAAAACATAAACTACACATTACACACAACTATACATGCACTAACCATAACCCAAACCCTAACCCTAAGGTCCGACACTACCGCACACTTACCCTACCTGCACCCTAACCCTAACTCACTTAACCCGCCACTAAACCTAAAGTCTGTCACTATTGCACACTTACCCTACCTGCACCCTAACCCTAACTCACTTAACCTGCCCTTAAACCTAAACTCCGTCACTATCGCACACTTACCTTACCCGCATCCTAAGTCCGACAGTACTGCACACTCACCTTTCCCGCACCCTAATGCTAAATCCCTCACTATCGCACACTTACCGACTCGCGCTCACATGTTGCCCATGTCGGTGTTTCGGCTGTCGGGATTTCACCTTGTCAATCATCTCTCTCGTCGGTCTTCTCGAGTCGTTCTTCTGAGCGTTGGTGTTTTGGCGTGTCGATCAAGTCAAGGGGACCCATATGTATATATGTATATATATCTGTTTACACACACACACACACACACACACACATATATCTATATCTATATATATATATATATATATATATATATATATATATATATATATACATATATATATATATATATATATATATATATATATATTGCTCTATCTCTCTCTCTCTGTATATATATATAGGCATATATGTAGGCATATATCTATAGATGTATGCATACGCATATATATGTGTATATATATATATATATATATATATATATATATATATATATATATATATATATACATATATTTATATATATACACACACACACACACACACACACACACACATACACATCTGCATGTATAAATACATTTCCTGTACTGTTGAATGACTGTGCTGGATGATATGTTTGTGAAAACATCAGCGTTATGTATATTGGACATGGTTTAGTGGTAAATCACTTTGGCTATGGTGTGCAGGGTCCGAGGTTCAAGCCTTGCAAAGGCTGTTTATTTTGTTGCTGGGTAGAACAAGGGCCATTGGAAACAGAGTGATTAAGGCACTTTTAAGCAGTTGTAAGCAGGTTTGCACGGGTTTGCGTGAAGGTAGACACTGCTAACTTCTGGTTACAGTTTCTTATACTCAGTTAGCTTCTAAATTGCTTAACCTGTGTAGGCATTGCTTGCTCCCATGCGAACAGGCTTAAACCCAATTACTGCTGCTTAAAAGTGCTTACGCTCGCTTACCCCATTGCTAATTTCTTGAAAATAAAAGAAAAAGGGTTGATAGGAAAGTGGTGAAAAAGGGGCACTAAGAGGGAAATACAGTAGGGAAAATAGCTAGGGATGTGCAGGATGGGTGTAGGGAAGGTCCATAGCTGCCCATTTCTTCTACAGCAACAGCTGTGCATATACACTGATTTGGAGGTAGATTTGGACACTCATAATGCCTGAGAGAGGGATGAGGGCAACAGTAGTATGTTATGAAGTCAATTAGACCAGATCACATGTGTCCAGTGGACACATGTGCGAGATGGACAGCTATATATGGGGCGAGATTTATTTTTGGGAACAGATTGCCCTTTTTTTTAAGGTGAGAGTGGGATGTTGTGAAGGGATAGTAGGTATATTTGGGGATGTAGGTTGGGTAGGATAACAGACAAGACAGACAATGCTGCATACAGGGGTGGTATATGACATGTTGGGGGTAAACAGCTTGGATGGGGAGGGGTGTTTGGTAGTCGGAAGCCCATGAGCCCCCTAGTGGAAGCAGTGGGACTGAGGTCCCCACCCATGGGCAGTCACCATTGCATCTTCACAGCCCTGAAGGTGGCTGTGCTGGGGGCTAAGTAGGAGGGGCAGACTGACTCTCTAGTTGTGCCATGCAGCCCTTAAGCTGGTGTAGCTGATCTCTAAACTCCCTGTGGAGCTCGCTACACACCAGACCCCAGCTCTGACGATGGGTTATAGTTTCCTGTCCGCGCCCACTCCCAGGGGGAGTGAGCCCCATCCCCTGAGGTGGTACCACCCGAAGGTCGTGCAGGGCCAGCGGATAAGGAGGTCCTCGGGTGGGCCCCAGATGTGCTGGTGCTCAGTGACATGGCCAGATGAGGTAGGAGAGGTGTGTTTGCTAACACCGGCCTTCCCAAACATGCTATGGTGTTTTAATTTTAAAGTATATGTGGGTTAGTAATAGTCAGCACATTCCAGGATTAGGTATAACAGCATGCATAGATATTCCCATAACCCAAAACACTAGATATGGAACAGTTGCATAGCAGACAGAACACATGCATATATGGAACCACAGTGGCCATTACAACAGCATGCAGGTATATTGATGGCAGCATGCCACCAATGTGGGAGTAATTCAACATGGCACATGCATAAAAACAAATTACAATATTTATCAAACAATAGGACATATGTCCCAACAGTAGATTTAATTGTGCACATACCGATTTAGTTGTGTATTTAGTTTATTGTTGCAGATATGGTGGGGGGGAGAGAAAGATGTCAATTAATAATTTGTATATTCCTGTAGTTCTCATTACTTTCCTAGTCACTGTTGTGGTCTGTACCTTACAGGTATTATTGCACTACCCTATGGCCTTAGTTTGGACAGTGGTATAGATGTAGACAACTATATACATGAACTGTGTTTTACCTGCAGTATACACCTCTTACCTGGTATACCTGTTGAGGTATTGTTTGTTAACACTACCTGACTGTTTCTATGCATATTCCCAGATTCCAGGTTGATGTTATGCACATAACTCTCCATCTCTTATTGCTCACACTTTGGGCATGTCTTGACAACATGCAGGTGAAACTGGGGCATATTTTGACTATTGCCCTCATAAACCTTTGGTGAGTTGTACAATGACAGGTTTGTTTTCATAGACATTTTCCAAATATTTACAGGCCTGACAGTCAGATATATGACATTAAATGCTTCCTAAATGTCAGAGATTAGCACACTGGCATGGCAGGGGAACAGGGTTAACAGTCAGCAGATATGGGCCAATTCTCTGGACATTCCAGACAGATCTGTACAGTCGAGGGGTATGATTCTGCATACAGCTTATTACCACTCCCAGGATTTGAACCATGGCTGTGTTTGCTAAAATAAAACAGTGTACATCACAGTTGGGTATGCAATATAGATATTGCTATGTATCTTTTCTCTGAATTCTATCTATAAGTCTCCCGTGGTTTTACAATCTGACCTTATAATTACAACACTCTTATATAGGGTTTTCTAGACAGTTTTATTATGTAGCACTGTGTGGATGACAGTGATGAGTGATAACTTATTAGTCAGAGATACAGCAACACGAACACTGCCATACAATACCAGAATAAACAGTACCAGTCCAGGATTTCAATCTTTTATTTCTAGGCACAGTTTTCATATCTGACAGACCTGTGGGGGAATGTTTGTTAACACTACCTGAATGTTGTCACACATATTACCAGATTCCACATTATTATTATGCACATATGTCTCACTTTGTTACTGCGCACACTCTGGTCATAGCTTCATAACATAGGGGTGGAGTTGGGACAGACTTTGCTTATTACTCTCATAACACTTTGGTGAGTTGCTAGAGTGACAGGTTTGTTCTTATGGATATATTTCTGACAGTTATGATGTCTAACAATCAGTTGCATGTCATTATTTGCTGCCTAAATTTCTGGGATCATCCCATTGATTTGCCAGGGGGACAGGGTGACAGGCAGGGGACTTACACCAATTATCTGGACTTTCTGTCAATATCTGCACAGTTGTGGGGTATGATTCTGAATACAGCTTACTACCACTCACAGGATTCAAATCATGGCAGTGTGTGCTAAAAATAAAATACTTCACATCTCAGTTGAGTGTGCTAGTTGGCTTGTGTTGTCTATCTTTTCACTGTTTTCTGTTAGGTGTACAATATGACATCTTGTGATTACAACAGTCATATACAGACATTCCTACACATTTTATTTATGTAGCACAGTGTGGGTAACAGTGCTTTATAAAACAGTACTATTAAGAGATTGCAACACTACATTACCATATGATACCAGAGTAAACACAAGCAGTCCAGCAGTGAGACCTTTATTGCCAGGCTGTTAAACTTTTATTTACATACAACCTATGTGAGACTCTTCCTGCCATATTGTCTGGTTTATTCATTGCATGCCATACACAGAACAGGTTTTATACTGGCAATTAACTTTCTACTACTTTTAGATGTATTTCTTATGACAGTACATGCAAGACTATTATTAACCTGTCTCCCGACACAAGCTCTGTAGTCTACAAGCATGAGCTTCCCGGTTCACAGCCCACTCGTCCGCCGCTGTCAAAGACATAAGAGGAATATTTAGCCATGCCTATCCATAATATACATGAACTGGCAATTATTAAACTGGTAGTAGACTGATACTTACACACGACTGGGACATCACCCGCATGCCTAGCATCTTGGATCCACTGATCCAAGAGCTCCCTCTTTCTCTGTTTCAGGTTGGCATAGTGATGCCTGACCTGCTCACCAGTTCAAGGGATGCCGGTGGCACTGGTGAGGTCACGGGCAAGATGGTCCCAGGCTTCCACTTTATATTGGGAACCCTGGTACTGGCCCTGCAGCAGTCTCTGGTTATGGTCTTAAACAAGGATTTCTGCCATGACTTTGGACTCCTGGATTCCCCAGTGCTACGCCCGGAAGCGCAATCCTTTAAGAACACCAGTCATAGTGCCTACAGGAGAAAGTTACAACCAGTTATGAGATGTATTCCTGCCTGTGGGGTTTAAATAGGGTTGATTTCCTGCACATTGCCATGATTGGACGGTTATGAAAATGCTAAGCTATGGGCAAACCTGCTTACCTAAGGTTGGCATTGCTTAAAGGGGTATACCAATGGGCAAACTGATTTAGCTGGCCTACACATTGCTTACACCCAGTAAGCAGGGGTGTGCAATGCTTAGCATTTCTTAATTTTTAATTTGCTGACTATTTGCTGTTTGGAATTGATGTATCATTCTTTACATGTTATATATGTGTTTGGTATCCATGATTCATGTGTACGTACACTGTATGGGGTCCTTGTGTTTATTGGGGTATTTCAACACTTTATTAAAATGACACCTCACATCTGGACTTAATGCAGTACTCCAATTCACATATTTATGTTATGTAGTAGGTTATACAAAGTAAAACTGTATATAGATTCTTTCACATGTTAATTTTTAATTTCCTATAGTGAGGATCTGTTTGGTGATACCTCAATCTTATGTGCTGCTGTGATGGCTTACTGGTTAACTACTGTGACTACAGTGTATGGGGTCCTGGGTTTAAGACTTGCAAGGGCTGTTTATTTTGTTGGTGGGTAGAACAGCGGCTGTTGGATACAGAGTGATTACGGCACTTTTAAGCAATTGTAAGTGGGTTTGCGCTACAGTAAGCAATGCTAACTTCCCTTTAAATATGCTTACAGAGAGTTAGCTTCAATATTGCTTAACCTGTGTTCACATTGCTCACCCTCATGCAAACAGGCTTATACCCACTTACTACTGCTTACAAGTGCTTACTCCCACTTACCTCCACACTAATTTAGACAGAAATGTAACATGGCTCTTGGGAAGGTGGTGGATGTGGACACTATGGATTTATCATTCATTACACATTATACCTTCGATATGTATCCCTGATTCATGTGTACATATACTGTATGGGGCAGTTGTGTTTATCTGTAGATTTTACATTATTACAATGGCACCTGACATCTGCATTTAATGTAGTACTCCAGTTCACAAATATATGTTATTTAGTAGGTTATACAACAACAAAAAAATGTTCATAAAGTGATTTAACATGGAAGATGGAATTTACTACAGTGAGAATTGAACTGGGAATAACTGCTCACAATGCGAACAGTCCGACCACTACACTATTGCAGTACTGCGTTTGCATGTATCTTGATATTTATCTCCTTGTGCCATTTAAGCTACAGTATGCAAAGCTAAGCAATGGGCAAACCCAGGCACCTACAGTTAACTTTAATCTGGTTGATAAAAAAAAATTCTACTGCTATTTTCTCTTGGAAGGGACAGGTTTCACTTATTGCTGTGGATTCCTGCATGCATCTGCACATTTGGCAGACATCCTAGCAAACCCCCATACCTCTCAACCTCTTAATGCACATTATCTGGTCAAAGCTTAACAACATGAGGTCCAACTACAGACATATTTTAACTATTGCTCTTATGAACTTGAGACAGTTGCTAGATTAACAGGATTGGTTTTAATATAGGTTTTCTGATAGTTTTGGTGTATGACAGTCATATGTATGCCATTATTTCACGGCTTCATTCCTGACATCATCCCATGATTTCAGGGTACAACTGGGGTACAGGCCAACTGTATGAGCAACAAATGTGTGAACATTATGCTATGATTTGTACAGTTGGGAGGAATGCAACCTCCTATGAGCATTCTCACTCATTGTTATTGCCAAACGGCACTTCCTGAGTGCAGGGGCATATGTATTGTGAGAACTCAGATCTCAGACACACCCCCTGCACTTGTCCACTCTCCATGCCCATTTAGGAGCACAAGCAGCGCGCCTTCATTACAATGCGTAGCACACTGCCATGCTGCTCCTAAACGGTCACTTCCATGCAGGAATAAACTATGTCATAACATCATGCAAACAACAGAAACACACATGAAGATGTCTGAAGATAGGCCCAATCATACCACAAAGGAAGATATGTCCAATAAAGCTGTACAATTACAGTATTACATAAATGTTTGGAAGAAGACATGCAATACAGTGCATTCTTATTTGGAAGTTAAGTAACGCCTTGTGAACAATCAGTGATATACTCAACATCTGCATCTTGCCAGACTCAGACACATGCCAGGATAGATATCAGAATTATGCCTATCAACCTATGATGCCACAGAAATAGGTATACTGTCCATGTCATGATGAACACACTTGAAGGGCTTGCAGCACTTCCATATTGCAATAGGTCTGGATACCCTACCATGGGGCATGATACCTTCCTCTGCTGTGCAATAAGTACTTCCTTTACTAAAGCCACTTCTGTCTGACATAGTTTTAAGACAGACAGATGTTATCAGATTCAAACCCCTGCCTATCATTCTAGGCACTTTATAGAGAGGTGTATTGACTGTGTCTGACACACAACATAGAAATGGATCTCACCACAATTAAATGAAATTAATTTGTGAAGTAATAAAGGACATTTGGGGATAATGTGTACAATATGATTTTGTCAGAATGATGACAAGTTGGTCATTATTCTAATGTTCACCCAATCGAGAGAACTGCAAGATCAATGTTTCTCAGTCAAAAAAGCTGTTCCTCTTGTTTTGTACAGCATTGTTCAAAATTTGAAACACACTGTGTCTGTGTAGATATGCTAATCAAGTCATTACTGAATGATTGTGATACTGGAAAACATGCTGGAGTGATAGGTTCCTGATCCAGAGACTCCCCAGACTCTGGAATAGACTGCCCATACATGTCAAGCAGAGCACCACTTTGGCCCTCTTCAAAAGAAACCTTGATGATTGGATGGGAGATAGGATATTCACCCTGAGGATCACTTCAGTCACCCTGCTAGACAAAGTTCCAGGGAAGTAAATACTGTGAGAAGAAACAGCCAGGGAATTGTTATGGCTAGGCTTGTATAGGCCCTAGGTCCGATAGTCTAGTACCAACCTATGAACCTATGAACCTGTGGAGCACTCATACCACTGCATTTGCAGAACAACTGTTCCACTGGCAAGATATTACAAATTAGTTTATATTTATTTCTCCAAAGTAAAAATTGAGAATAGTAATGTTGAACAGTGTTGTTTGTTCAATGTCATTGCATTCATAGAATGTTGCTATTAGCCGGAATTGAACAGCCAGTCCACCAACAACCAGCCTGTGTATGAATCACATTGCCACAGTGGAAGTCTTAAAACAGCTGTAAGACTTCACCTATGTGACATCGTTACATCATATGATTGCTTTGCAATTTGAATGAGATAAAAGGGCTGACAGAGGTTGCACCATCTGTAGTTGTATACATAACAGTTGTGGATGTTATTCATGCATAATAGCATTAGGACACACAATGCTTAAAGTCAATTCATGTGGGGTTTGAACAATGTACTATGTGATGATGGAAACTACATGACATTAAGAAGAATGAATGGGTCACAGTGCCATGCATTCTACAATTGTGAGATATTTTCTTCTTTGAAGCCATGACATCATATTATATCTGCAAGGAATATGTGTGCCTGTAATTTCTTCAAAAGACTGTTGTTATATGTATCTTTCTCACACAATATTGCCTGTTGCTAGATAAACCCAAACACACATGGTGCATAATGCAGTCATCACTATGATGGGAGAATGGCAATCATGTACAATGTGTTCAAACACATCTTACTAAACAAACACCATACAGAATATGGTCTCATGTCCTCACACCACAGGAAAACCATTAGTAGATATCTTGAGAAAACTAATTTCATACCATGGCAGTATCATTATCCAATAAAACAGTCTAAGAAGAAATGGCTCAATCTGACCAGACAACCTAAGATCACAAGGTACAGAACACTGCCTGAAATACATATGCCACATGAGATGCAGTGCACATTTGAATGGATGACATCACCAGTCTTTCATACTTTGATGTTCATATGAACATCCATGAAGGAGGTTGAAATAAACAGTAACACTACGCAGCTACACATACTAAATGAATCAGAAGCCTTCGCTACACAGCAGGAGAGCACAGTAGTCCATCACTGCTGGATTCATCCTGCTCCCTGCAGTTATGCAGTCTAGAAAGTGCAGTATCAACAGCCAGCACCACCAAATGACTCATACAACCACTGTGATGTGGTTAATTTTTGATAGCATGATGTAAGCATTGTGTTTCTAAAACTGTTTATTGCCTGGGGCAATACAAATCTACAGGATAATCTACATGTCCTTAGTGGAAGTTTATATAAGTGATGTTGTCACAGACACAGTTTTACATGACAGTACAACCAGTGACATAAGTTAACAAATGTTGACTTTAAACACCCCTACTTAGTGTGATACAATTTATAAAGACAGAATTAACTGCAAGTACCACAGGAGAAGTCTGAGCTGTAAGGACACAGTATGCAACTTTGATGTGATCTCATTAGTGTGATGCAGAGAAGATGTTTGTGGTAAAAGTGAGACAAGAGGATGAGGGACATCCACTCCCATGTTAGAATCTTTCCCATGACTGAAATTAATACAGCACATCTTTTCAGAAAGATGTATATACTTGCCATTGAAGCCACACACACACACACACACACACACACACACACACACACACACACACACACACACACACACACACACACAAGTTCCCCACTGCAATATTTGAGCCTACTACCTACATAGTTATAGAAGCCAAAGATCATTAGTCGGAGGTGCCCCAGGGCATATATGACTCTTAATGGGATAAACTCCACTTTTGACAGGATGATCTCATCAGCATGTTGCAGAGTAGAAGTTTGTACTAAAATTGGGATAAACTGAAGAGGGAGTTGTGTCCAAAGTTAAAGTGTTCTCTTGAGTGGTAGTGGACACAACCCATCTATTACTGAAGATTTAATTCCATAACACTAGAACCACTCAACCCAAGCTCATTACTGTCAGACTTCAACAACCTATCTAACCAGTTACATAATCTAAAAACACAATATTAACCATGAGCACCATGGAAGAAGTCTGTTTTTTTGTGAGGAGGGAGTGGACTTTTGACATGATAACCTAATCAGTGTGTTACAGAGATGCTTGTGGAAATACTGGGATAAGGAGATGGTAGAATACTTGCCCAGGTTAAACTTTTACCTGACTGGAAGTTGATACAGCATGTATCTTCAGGAAGCTGTATGTAGTTGATATTGCAACCACACACACTACTTTTCCACTATGAGATCAGAGGCCCCTACTTACCTAATTACACAATTAAGAAAATGCAGTAATAGTCAAATGTGCCACAGGAGAAGTTGGACTTTTAAGGGGAAAGGGTGCACTTTTGACACAATGATCTCCTTAGTGTCTTGCAAAGAGGATGTTTCTGTTAAAACGTGGGAAAAAGTGCAGAGAGCGCTGTGTCCAAAGTTAAGCACATTTGCCTGAGTGAAAGTGGACACAGCACATTTTACACTCCCCCACCCGAAATACACAAGCTCCTCACAGTGAGAAATGAAACTCCTACATATCCAGTTGCACAGTCTATAAAACACAGTACTAATAACAGGCACAACAGGAGAAGTCTGATTTTACTCTTGTGAAAATGGTCATTTGAACATAATAAAATTTCACTATTTCGAACAGCTAGTAGTGTGCATCACAGGTTTTGGAACAAATGCATGTGTGTGGACAGGCCAATGTAACAACACTGTGCTTGCTCAGTGTAATGACATATTTCTCTGCTAAGATTTGTATACTGTAATTCATGTATATTGCGTTACTGTGAGGGACATGTACGTGTTTCATAGTATGGGATGTAAATGGCAATCACAATTGTAAAAGAAGTGGAATATCACTCAGGCATTTCTGCAAGTTCATTTAGGGATGATTGCATGGAAACAATAAACATTTATAGAGCCACTGTCACTCGTTTTGTGTCATGCTTGCACAATGTGCCTTGACAGGGCAAATAAACAATTCCTAAATATGACAGTGCACTGCAGAATAACAGGGCTAGAATATGTGTGAAAAGGTAACCCACCATTGTAACATAGTTGCATGTGTAACCATTGGAGTCCTGACATGCACTAATAGACTGACTTACTTTAGTCAACATCACTCTGAAAGCCAGATACCATGAGTTCAAATTCAGTAATGACATAGACACTGTACAACTTAAATTAAAATTATTTGCTGTAAACATATTTTTACTTTCTGCCTGAAGTCATGCGCTGACAAGCTCAGATGAACTGCTGATGGCAACTTATTAGTGCTTGCGCCATTCTTTTTTGAGGTATTGAACATAGAATGGGAATTAGAAGTAGTCTATGGTATTCTTTGCTGACATTTATGACAACAGATTGCAGAAAAGGTGAACAAATGTGTTGACCTTCATTACCCACATAACCATACCTCTCAAACTCTTATGGCAAGAAATATGGACAATGTCACAAATAATGGGGGGACAAAGGCCCAACAATATGAATATTTTTTAAATTTCCCTCTTACAAACTTAGAAAGTTGGTAGAATGACAGATGTTGCATTAGCATGAATTTTCAGATGGATATAAGGGTCTGAAACTCAAATGTTTGACATTATTTTCTGACTTCAATCCTTAGTGATTTGCCAGTGATTTTCTAGAAAACCATAATTTTATGAGAAACAGACCAAAAACATGAGGCAAAAACCTGGACTTTATGTGATAATCTGGACAGTTGAGAAGTATGTTCATAACAACTGTATGTTGGACATTCAACTCTTCATCTTGTTAAACGGATTAGTCTGAGCCACAGCAGTATAAAGGGAACCAGAATAATGCAGCCAAAGGCAAAAACTGCCCACAGTTTTTGCTATAAGTTGTGCACTTCCATTCACCCTTAGATGCAGTTGTTTGGTGGAAGATACTGTGCAAATATAGAGAAGAAAGACAAATGACACAGAATGGAGAAGACATAAAGGGGAAGAGGGAGGCAAGGATCAGGCAGTTTCTGACAGATGGTGGATAATGGTGTCTCATAATATATAGACGACAGCTACACATAAAGCAGTGTACTAAAAAGTCAATAACACGTAGCTAATGCCTAGATTAGAACCCTTGAAACTATGCAAAACTATGCCTATAGAAATAAACATTATCTCATCACACCACAAATAAAAGTACAGTTTTGTACCTACCATAAATGTAGATGTTCGAGGATCCACATTGCTGCAGTCCTAACCATTGGGTAGTCTGCTGTCCCAGTCGGCCCGAATACCAAAGTATATGGCTGACGTCGGTCAAGGCGCATTAGTCTGACGTCAGGACGTCAGGGTACTAATGCGCATGACCGACGTCATATCCTCAGTCTTTTCTTGCCCCAGATGTCAGAAGACCCTAAAAAGACAAGGCCAAAACCAAAAACACCAAACACTCCTGCACCAAAAATATGTACAATATATACAAATTTACAAGAGCATAACCTCATCCACACAACCCCCCTAAACACAGAGGGGAAGGAGGGAGGGTAAATTGGACTGCAGCAATGTGGATCCTCGAACATCTACATTTATGGTAGGTACAAAACTGTACTATGTTCTTCATTCCACATTGCTGCAGTCCTAACCATTGGGTAGAATCCCAAAGCAGAGGTAAGGGAGGCTGGCAAATCATAAAGAAGCAGGAGCTGTCAACATGCCTTGCAAAATAGCTGTGGCAAAACCAGCCCTAGATTTAGAGTAGAGAGGAAGGTGGTAATGCTTAGAGAAAGTATGCACTGAACTCCAAGTAGCTGCCTCCAAAATATCCTTAGTTGCCACCCCCCTTAGAAATGCTGTTGAAGTGGCAGTAGCCCTAGTGGAATGAGGCCTAATCCCAGCTGGAATCTCCTTGCCATGATGGGAATAACAAAATGCAATGCAAAACCCAATCCACTTAGAAATAGTTTGTTTTGACACAGGCTTGCCCTGAGAACTCAAAGCAAAAGAAACAAACAACTGCTGAGACTGCCTAAAATCCTTGGTCCTGCTTAAATAATAACGCAACTGCCTGTGTACATCTAAAGTGTGCAAAATCTTTTCCCTCTTATTTTGGGGATCTGCATAGAAAGTAGGCAAATGAATAGTTTGGTTTAAAGCCACACTAGAAACCACCTTAGGCATAAAAGAAGGATTAGTACGTAATGATACCCTATCCTTATGGAAAATCAAAAAAGGCTCTACCGCCATAAGGGCCTGCAATTCAGAAACCCTTCTTGCAGAAGTAATGGCCAACAAAAAAGCAGTCTTCCATGACAAGTATTTCAATTCAGCAGTAGCCACAGGCTCAAAAGGTTGTAGAGTAAGTTTCTCCAACACAAAATTGAGATCCCAAGCAGGAGTAGGAGCTCTACGTGGGGGTCTTATATTCTTTGCCCCTCTAAGAAAATGCTTGAACAAAGGATGCGAAAACAATGGTGGGTCACAATCATAGTGAGCTGAAATTGCTGCAGCATGAATCTTAATGGAAGAGAAAGACAAACCTTTGTCCAATAACTCAGTAAGATATTGAAGAGCCACACTCAAATTAGGCTCAGAAATCTCCAAATTCTTTGCTGCACTCCAAAATAAAAATCTCTTCCATTTTTCTGCGTACACTTTCCTTGTACTAGGTCTTCTGGCTTCCATAATCACATTTAAAACTTGTTGAGGAAGTTGAGACCTGCTGTGTTTCAAAACAGAATATGCCAGGCTGTTAGATGAAGAGAGTGAAGCTTGACATTGAGCAGGTGACCGTCCCTCTGAGACAACAGGTGTGGAATCAAAGGTAAAGGCCATGGAGGCTTCCTTACCAGACTCCTCAGTAATGGGTACCAGTATTGCCGAGGCCAATCTGGAGCTATTAAAATCATCCTTGGCTTGTCTTGTCTGACCTTTAGGAGCACCTTTGGAAGAAGAGGCAGAGGTGGAAAGGCATACACATGAAGATTTTTCCAACTGAAAGAAAGAGCATCCACTTTCCAAGCTGTGTGGTGAAACCTCTTTGTGCAAAACTTTGGCAGCTGGTGGTTTAGTGGAGAAGCGAACAGATCTATGTCTGGAGTTCCCCATGACACTGTCAATTTCCGAAATACATGAAGATCCAGTTTCCACTCGTGGGGATCCATGATTTGTCTGCTTAACACATCTGCTAAGGAGTTCTGTGCTCCCGGCAGAAACCTTGCCTGAAGAGTTAGTTGCAAGCTGAGCGCAGTCTCCCATAAAATCATTGCTTGCCTGCACAACGGGTAAGAATGTGTTCCCACTTGTTTGTTGATGTACCACATGACAGTTGTGTTGTCTGTTAGAATCAACACCTGCCCTGGAAGAAGCAACTCCTTGAAAGCCATTAATGCAAACTGGACTGCTAACATCTCCTTCATGTTGATATGTAGATGCTGTAGTCTGGCAGGCCACTTGTCTTGTATCCACTTTCCATTTAGATGAGCTCCCCAAGCAATGTCTGAGGCATCTGTCGTTAGAATCTGACTCGCCTCTGGCCGGGTCACAGAGAGTCCCTTGTTTAGGTGACATTCCTGAGCCCACCACAAAAATTCCTGTTGAATGCAAGGTATTATTTGAATGACAGTGTCCAAATCCTGGCAGTGCTGTGTCCATACATTTTTGAGATACCATTGCAGCTTCCTCATATGCAGTTTGGCATTGGGAAGCACCAGAATACAAGATGCCATGAACCCTAAGGCTTGAAGGACTGTCCTTGCAGTCAGCCCGGACTGAAGAGATAGTTGATGGAAGTAAATGGAAAGATTCTTTTGTTTGTCCGGGGTTAAAAAGGCCATCTGGGCTGCTGTATTCAGTCTCACACCCAGAAAGCACATGTCTTGAGAGGGTACTAGACTGGACTTTATTTCGTTCACAGAATACCCTAGGCATCTTAGCACTGCTATCACATATTCCAAATGCTGTAAAAGGTCTTCCTTTTCTTGAACCAGAATCAGGCAGTCGTCCAAGTAAGGATAGATTTGAATTTCTTTTAGCCTGAAGTAAGCTATCACTGGAGCCAGAACCTTTGTGAATACTCTGGGCGCAGTAGATAAGCCAAAGGGCAATGCAGAGAACTGATAATGGGAATTTCCAGCTCGAAAACACAGATACTTCCTGCAACTTAGTCTGATAGGCACATGAAGGTAAGCCTCCTTGAGATCTAAAGTTACCATCCAGTGATCTTTGCCCAGCAGAGGTAAAAGCTGTTGTAACGTCAACATTTTGAACTTGGGAATGTCCAGATAAGTGTTGAGGATAGATAAATCCAAAATTGGTCTCCATGTGTTCCCCTTCTTTGGTACTAGGAACAGGCGAGAATAAAATCCTAGGCCCCTTTCTGGCACAGGAACTGGCTGAATGGCCCCTATTTGGAGTAACTGAGAAATTTGCTTGTGAGCCTCTTTTCTTTGTAGAGGAGGAATGTCTGGCATGCCTTTGAAAGGAGGCAAGGTATGGAAATAAAACCTGTAACCGTGGTGAATGATATCCAAAACCCATCTGTCTTGGGTAATTAAATCCCAATTTTCTTTGAAAAGAGCCAACCTTCCTCCCAAAGGTGCTGCCAGACGAGAACGTACTGGCAGCTGAAAAGGCAGGTCATTGGGTCTGCTTACGAAAGGACTGACCCCTGCCCTCACCAGAAGTCTGAGCAGGTGAACTCCCTGTTCTAGGCCTAAAGGAACCTTGAGCTCTGCCCCTACCACGCCTAGACCTACCCCTAGACTGGGAATCATAAGCAGGATACGTCCATCCCTTAGTAGGCCAATTTCTACTAAACTTCGGAGGCTGCACCTGCAAAAAATCTTTAACAGTTTGCATAGACTTAGCCTTGTCCTCCATTTTCTTTAAAACTGCTTCCACAGGCGAACCAAACAACACGTCAGACTGTAAAGGAGCATCCAAAATCCTTGTCTTAACATGCTCAGCTAAATTCTGATCCCTCAACCAGGCGTGCCTACGAAGAACAGAACCAGTGGCAGCCACCCTCGAGGAGGCCTGCACAGCATCAAAACCACATTGCAAGGAATGCTTACCCACCTGTTCAGACACATGAACTAAATCCTGCAACTCCTTACACTCAATACCTTCCGCCAGAGCATCCACCTTAGACTTCAATTGTGAAAGGAGATAATTTTGATATTTTAACATGTGAAACTGGCAATTCAATGCCCTCATAGCTAAAGTGGAAGAAGTATACACTTTCTTTCCCCATCTATCCAAAGCCCTTGCCTCTTTATCAGGAGGAACAGGATTTTTAACAACAGAAGCCTTAACACCTTTAGGCCCCTGAGAGACAGTTTCTGGGTCTGCCCTAGGACTCTTAAAAAGATACTTATGAGCTTCAGGCACCCTATAGTACCTATCCGGTTTAACTGGGGCAGGAGGCAAAGAATCAGGGTTCAGGGAAGCCTCTGCAAAAACATCTTCCACCACATTCAGAACAGGAGGTATAGCTAAAGGCCTATGCTGGGGTAAAAACAAGAATTCCCTAAGCCTCTTCCTGGAATCAGAGAAATCTTGACCTTCCCATTTAAAATGCTCCCTCATGGAATGAAGAGTCTCTGAAAATGAAAAATCCTCAGGAGGAGAAGCTGACGGAGTAGAATCATCCACATCAGAATCAGAATAAGGAGGATACTCCTGCAAGTCTTCAGCCAAGACTCAGAAGCCTCCGAACACTGCTCAAAACTCTCAAACTCAGGTTCCACCCTAGGCCTCTTATCAGGAGGGGGCATAGAACCTCTAATCATAGTAATCAAATCCTCTGCCATTTTAAGCATATGTTTCTTAGGCAAAGATCCTGAAGAGCTAGGAGAAACCCCCACTGAAGTTAAACCTGGCCTGCCTCTCAAAGAAGCCTTGGAAACAGAAGGGGAGGCTCTAACCACCTTAGGAAGAGAGGGAAGAACAGCCACCTGAGAAGCCCCTTCAGCCTGGCCTACCTCCTGAGAGGACACATCCTGTAACAGTAAAGTCTCTCCCTGAGACTCCAAAGAAACTCCTGGCAGAACCTCCGGCTCCACTGGGCCTTCTAAAGAACCGACGTCCGGGACTGTCGGTTCTTCACCCCTAGGCTTTGCTGCTTTGTCCTTGCGCTTTTGGAAGCAGGCGTCGGAGCATCCGACGGCATTTTATAGTTACAACGCTTCCCAAAAACTAACCTGGCACAGTCTAACCTTCTCTTAATAGTGCGTTTGTTAAATCTAGCACAAGAGCGGCATCCAACAACGTCGTGCTCAGGCCCTAAACAAGGTATACACAAAGTATGGTAATCCCTATGAGGTATCTGTTTCCCACAAGAAATACAGTTATTCACTTTTTCTGACATCCGGTTAAATACTGAGGCAAGAAAAAACCAAAATATTCCCCAACGGGGTACTTAGCCAACTTTGATTCGGTCTGAAACTCCGACTTCAGAAAATTTCAGAACGCCAACCTGCACTCGCAAAACTGCTTCTGCATCGGACCATGCGGCAAAAAAAGACTGAGGATATGACGTCGGTCATGCGCATTAGTACCCTGACGTCCTGACGTCAGACTAATGCGCCTTGACCGACGTCAGCCATATACTTTGGTATTTGGGCCGACTGGGACAGCGGACTACCCAATGGTTAGGACTGCAGCAATGTGGAATGAAGAACATCCCATATTTCACACGCTTTAAATGACAAAAATTAAAGGACAGTAGCAAAATACTGAAGCAGAAGGAGAGTGAAGAGAGAGAAAGAGATGGAGAGAGAGAGAGAGAGAGAAACAGCAACAGCACTTTTTTTTCTGGGACACGTAGGACAAACTGAATGGTGTGTTACTCTTACTTTTTCCTCATTATTAAGCTGCCTTGCTCAGTACAATAACATGCTTGCTATAGGGAGCATTAAGGGTAAGGAGAGCAAATCCAACATTAAGACATAAGCAGGAAAGGGTTGCTTACTGAGTCTCTATGTTGGGGATGGAATGTTTTTGCAAATGCGTTCTTGCTAGGCTGTTCAAATTGTATGCAACTGAAATTTTGGAACATGAGATAAATACAGAAGTTTTCAGTTCATCATATGTTAGGAATAAAACATGTCATGAAATAATGATTTGACCTACACTTGTAATCAGACCCCTGACACTATGCAAAAACATCAGTCTACAGAGAGAAAGAGAAATTATCTCTACATACCATAGATAAACTTCTAGTTTATTATGTCCAGCAGCCTAAAAACTGTTACAGTACGTATTTCACAGCAGTGTCTTTAGCCTGCCTTTACTCTGTATTTCAACAGTGCAGAGGATTTAATCACATTTGCAAGAAAGTAATCAGACCACTGCTGCTGAAATTAAAATCTTCTGCTTTTGCCATATGGAGTTAAATGGCATTTCCCATCACTCAGCATTAGTACATGATGCCATCCTCTGTGCAAACGCTGAGGACAAAAATTGAATACTTTGCAACAGTGGTGGCTGGTGACTTCAAATCAAAGAGGGGCTGCAGGAGACAGCTGAATGGGTGGGATCAATGGGAAGGGGTGTGGCCAACTAGAAAGGGGAGGAGCTATGCTCAAAACCACAAAAACTAACTAAATACACTGCCCTGGGTGCCAAACTGTCATTATGAGAGTCCAATCAAGACAAAATGAAGCGTAGAAGAATAAAAATATTTCAATGCATTGGCTGCATGACAGCTTACTTAATATCTAGATGGAAACAAAAAGGTTGTGAGGTATGAAAAAATAAATTACTTTTTAAATACATTAATGTAATGCCAGTCAAAATCAAGTATAAGAAAAACAAGCGGCACTCAACTCAAACCACTTCTTGCACTGCAGTTCTAATTATAATTTATATTCAGCTTTATTAAAGTACCAAGTAACATGCTGAAAGTAGAAATCTCTGATGCCCCACTTGTAAAAATGTTTCTTATCCAAAAAAAGACCTGCTTCCTGACAACTATCTACTTGTTTCATGGGGAAAACATGATCAAAGTAAAAAATGAAAAGCAAACAAGAAATAAGCTCAAGATACATTGCTTAAAAGGACTACTGTACAGGTTATGGACCACACGACTGGCATTCTGTTTAGTTTACGGGTAAAGCCTGCAGAGATGACTGGAAGTCTCCAAGTGTAATGAGCTTCTTAAAATAATGTAATCCTGTCCTTTATTACAAATACTGTCATATGCATTTCAATACCCAAGGCTTATACATTATCTAGTTAAGTATTCTCTACATGGCAACAACAGAAAGGCTTTCAATGTTGGCAATTCTTTAACAGTATGCTTATTAAAGCTTACTTGCATCTTACGATCTCAGCCAAGCTTAGCTGATGGTCATTAAAGTATTGCTACTTAAACACAGAGCAACAGGCACTTTGAGTAATAACCATAAATCAACAGTACAAAAAATATGACAGAAACAAGACCATTCTGCAAAAATCAAGGACAGATGAAAAGCCACTCTAGTACTTGTGTCTACCTTGGATGGGGGGGATACTCTGCGCATTTATACTGCATAACTACTCCTTGCCTTGCTTCAACACATCCAGAGTCACTACATGGGGGAGTGGGGTACAACAAGTATGTCACAATTTGAAATGTCTCTGGCTGACTGTGATGGTCCTGACACATTTGTCATACCTCTCAACCTCAGAGCAAGAAATCTGGACAAAGCCATACAAAGAAGTGGGACAAAGGCCCAAAAATAAGGACAATTTTTAAATATTGCTCTTATAAACTTAGAAAGATAATAGAACAGGTATTGCATTAGTATGAATTTTCTGAATGGTATGAAATTTGAAACTCAAATGTCTGTCATTATTTTCTAACTTCAGTCTTTAATGATTTGTCACTAATTTGCCAAAAAAACCCACAATTTTATGAATAATGGACCAAAAATGTGATGTAAAATATAAAATAGCCACACAATACAGCTGGGAACCTGTCAAATAAGGGACATTTTAATATTAGTATTGCTAACTTGAGCAGCTGACAAAATAAAAGAATGTACATGCATTTCTGAAATAAAAGTAATCTATAACTCTTATTACAGTTATTTCCTAATTGTAAACCCTCCATGTTTTCTTCCAAAATTGCTATTTTGCGGAGGGATTATTAGGGGGAAGAGCAACATTCTGAGCCAGAATCAGGGACACTTGAGAGGTTTGGCTATGTCTAATTCTATAAAGCAATTTATTTGCATGTACCTCTCAACCTGTTAATGCAATAAATCTGGACAAGGCCAAATATATTGGGGGAACATATAAACAGTACTAAAAATTGCTCTTGTATAAACTGAGACAGTTGATAGAACAACAGGTCTTACTTGCATTTTTCTGAAGGTTATGAAGTCTGAAACTAGTGTGTCATTATTTAGTGACTTAATTCCTAAATGATTTGCCAGAAAACCACAAATTTTATGAGGAACAAACCAAAAATAAGAAGCAAAAATCTATTCATTCTTTGAAAATCTGGACAGTTGGGAGGTATAGTTCAGCTGGGGCTGTCTTTAAGTTTGCCGCTCTTCCCCCTCACAAAATTATGGTCGAATGGAGCCTTCCCCTGCAGCCATTCCAATGATCCATTACTTGGCTATTTCACTCCATTTACCATAAACACTAATGTGCATACTGATTTACTTCTTTGATGATTTGGGCTTCATTTGAAAGTTTTATTTTGCATTTTAGAGCACAAACACTAAGACATCTGCTAAACAAACTTAGCATTAAAAATTCTCTGCCCTTGAAACTCACATTCATTGAAACAGCATTGAAACCCACATTTAAAGAAAATACATTTTACCAGTGGCAGATAAAGATTAATTCTGGGCTGTTTTCAAATCATAGGGCCCTTGCATATGAAACATACATGTGCTCTTTTATACACCTTCCTATTGTTTTGAACATTTTTCCAGTAAACTATGAAACAAAACACATGCACCAATAATGACAAAACTGCCCAATTCAGAACTTCTTTC
Source organism: Protopterus annectens (assembly GCF_019279795.1). Lineage (NCBI taxonomy): Eukaryota > Metazoa > Chordata > Ceratodontiformes > Protopteridae > Protopterus > Protopterus annectens. The sequence goes on along the minus strand of NC_056731.1, from coordinate 696,695,320 downwards.
CAGTAAACAATGAAACAAAATGCATGCACCCATAATGACAAAACTGCCCAGTTCAGAACATTTCCATCATAAAAGTCTACTCAAACTTCTACAGTCCACCATTATCAGTAAACATGCACAATTCTACAGCCCACCATTATCAGTAATATGCACAATCCTACAGTCCAACATTATCAGTAAATATGCACAATTCTACAGTCCATCATTATCAGTAAATATGCACAATTCTACAGTCCACCATTATCAGTAAATATGCACAATCTCTGAAGAAGTAAAAAAGTAATCTAAATAATTCCACATTAAATAAATCTGTAACTAATGAAGAGGTTGCTGCTAGCAAACACCTTTATATTTCATGGTTTCATCGAAAAATAAAGTGGCTGATGCCCCTGAGGAATAAATTGCCTATATTACATTAAAAATGATAAGCTAGTAATATTGCAATAGGAAATGGATGGCAAACTGATAACAGGCTCATAGTTAGTATCTTAACTTTTTCAGTACGGCAGCATTCACCCCTTGTAGGAGTAGAACCAACAACCTTCTGCATCAAAAGCAAGTACACAACATGTTGTGCTATTAACAATGCAAGCTGACTTAGCATAAGCAGTACTAAACTTCTCTTCCCCTGCAGCTCTCAGCTCCTTGTAAAATCCACTCAATACTCAACTGCATCTCAACTTCGCAGCACAAGAAATCTGGAAAAAGCCAAATTTATTGGGGGGGGGGGTCAAAAGCCCAAAAAACAGGGACACATTAAACATTGCTTGTATAATCTTGGAAAGTTGCTAGAATAAAATGCTGTGTTACCACCATACATTTTACTGCCAAGGTCCCTGTGCAGAAGAGTCAGAGCAACATATCACTATGCCAAATCAGCTGCTTTGTGAAAGAAAAATGCAGTGTTACCACCATACATTTTACTACCAATGTCCCTGTGCAAAACAGTCAGAGCAACATATCACTATGCCAAATCACCTGCTTTGTGAAAGGAAAATGCTATGTTACCACCATACATTTTACTGCCAAGGTCCCTGTGCAAAACAGTCAGAGCAACCTACCACTATGCCAAATCAGCTGCTTTGTGAAAGAGCGGAAGACTGAAACTTAAATGGCTATCATTTAATGAATTCAGTTCTCACCATAGCTGTCAACCTCTTAGCACAAAACACCTGGACAGACCCAGTAATGAGGGAATACAGCCCTCAGACATATTCAGTGAATTCAGTTCTTGCCATAGCTGTCAACATTAGCACAAAAAACCTGGACAAAGCCAATAATGGGGTAATACAGTCCCAAAAATAAGGACACATTTCAAATATTCATCTTATAAACTTAAGTTGTGTTACTATGTATTTTCTGAAGAATATGAAGTCTGAAATTCAAATGCCTGTCAATTTCACTTCTGACGGAACAAAAACAATTTTCAGCAGAGGCCCAGGGAGAAATACTGCAGACACATGTCTTTGTAAAATGACAGGACACCAGAGCAAATCCACACAAACACAGGGATAAGATGCAGACTCCATACAGAAGGCACCCCAGCCAAGAATCAAACCAGAAAACCTATAGCTGTGAGGCAACAATGCTACCACTGCACCATCAAATATGTAAGGAATTAAACATTCAGAAACCTGAAGTCTGAAATTCAAATGCCTGTCAATTTTATTTAACAACAAAAAAACAATTTTCAGCAGAGGCCCAGGAAGAAATAATGCAGACATGTCTTTGTAACATGGGAGGACACAAAAGCAAACCCACACAAACACAGGGAGAAGATGCAGACCCCAGCCATGAATTAAACCTGGGAACCTGCAGCTGTTAGGCAACAATGCTACCACTGCACCATCAAATATCAAGCATTGCAATATTTAGAAACCACAGATATTATGAGGAACAGATCAGATCAAATACGAGGCAAAAATCTGCAATTTTTTTACAAATGGTGGTGGGTAGGGAATTCAGGTCTTTAACACCTGCATACAAGGTACAGGGTTCAAGCCTGAGGTATTCCCTACCACACCACCATGAGTCTAGCCACCAGTATATAGCAACTGGGGCATTTACACACACACACAGCTCCGAATCGTGAGATCTTCCCGACAACACTCCAGCAAACTCCAGACTGCTGACGTTGCAGTCTGACTCTGATGAGGTTTCCCAGCGAGTTTCCAGGGCAGTCTATTGCAGTTGTACTGCATAGACTTCTGGGATCTTGCTCTAACATGTTTCCCAGTCCAGACTGCTGCTGAAACAGTCTGCGCATGCTCCAGACTGTCTCAGCAGCAGTCCTGATTAGTGCACATGTGCATATTTTTGCAGGAGGGTGGAGGAAGAATACTATAGGTGTCTACTTCTTCACTGGATATGGTAAATGTAGTATTGTACATACAATTGCATGACTTTATACAGCCATCACAGCAGGGATGTGTGACAAAAACAGAATAATATTCCATGGCCAATTGGTCCAAATCAAGTGTGTTAAGATGACACTATAGGTGAAATGGAGAGCTATGTATGGGGTGTAACCTTTTTGTGGGGCAGGTGCCCATTTTCTTTTTTTTTTTTTTCTTTTTTAGAGAGATGGAGTACAGGTGGGGTGGAATGGGTGGAGAAGAGTGTCAGGAGGGATTTGTGACAGACAAGTACCAGTAAGAGTGAAAGGGAAGGTCTACAAGAGGGTAGTGAGACCAACTATGATGTATGGGTTGGAGACGGTGGCATTGACAAAAAGGCAGGAATCAGAGCTGGAAGTGACAGAGTTAAAGACTTTAAGATTTGCACTGGGTGTGACAATGATGGATAGGACTAGGAATCAGTATATTAGAGGGTTAGCTCAAGTTGGACAGTTTGGAGACAAAGTCAGAGAGGCGAGATGGTGTTGGTTTGGGCATGTACTGAGGAGGGATGCTTGGTATATTGGGAAAAGGATGCTAAGGATGGAGCTGCCAGGTAAGAGGAAAAGAGGAAGGCCTAAGATAAGGTTTGTGGATGTGGTGAGAGAGGACATACAGGTGGTTGGTGTGACAGAGGAATATGCAGAGGACAGGAAGAAATGGAAACAGATGACCTGCTGTGGCAATCCCTAATGGGAACAGCTGAAAGAGAAGAAGAGAGATAAATGTTGGAGAATGTACTTAGGAATGAGAGGGTCAGGTAGGTAGAGTACGTTAGGTAGGAGGTGTAGACATATTAGGTACATAAGACAGACAGGGATGGTGATGGATATAAAAGACTGGGGATTGGTAGGGACCTTGGAGGCACATCTATGTCCAGCATGAGAACAGTGAATATCTAATCCACACCCTAAGAACTGTATCATTGTCTCCTGTGTCAGCTGCTTGGGTCAGTGCCGGACATGGCATAATTTGGGGAATACAACACAGAACCTTTTTAACATGTGCTGATTTGGGCACCAAGGACCCTCTCAATAATGGCCTCCACCATCCCTGCCAGGTGACAAAATTGCCATCTCCACTACTACTGCTCCTGGAGGGTACCACTGCAGCAGCAGCCAGGACAGACCAACCTGATGCAGGTGAATCAGGTAGGGTAGGTGTTGTTGAGGCAGCACTAACAGGTTATGACCCAGATGAGCTGGACATCTGTGCTGCCTGTGGTGGTGCTACCACAGTTATCTGTAGAGGTGTGGTGGGCAAAATCCTAGAAGTCAATCTACCTCCCTGTGCTGATGGCCATTTTGTTTTCAGCAGCAATGTAGTAAACAAATATATATTTTATGTATATAATATAGATACTACTATACAGGTACTACTAGAGACAGCCATAAGGCCTTCTTCACATATGTCCGTAATCTGAAAGGTAGCACCCAGATCTGTTCAGAACTGGTGATCAAGGACACCACATATACAAATGCCACAGATATAGCAAACTTGCTGTCTGACAGATTCAGCAAAAATGTTACCTCTCTGCCCCCTGTCAGTAAATCAGGACATTCCCAGTACCTTCCCCTTCCCTTATATCTAAGGATCAGATCATCACTGCTCTCTCAAAGGCAAAAAATACAGCTTCCATGGGACCCAATAACATCCCAGGCTGCATCCCACATGAACTCAGGCAGGAACTTGCAGGACCATTAGGCACCCTATTCAACCAAAGCCTGTGTACCGGCTTTGTCCCAGCTGAGTGGAGGACAGCCACTGTCATTCCTTTACAAAAAGGTGGAGCTTCCACCAATCTGGGAAATTATAGACCCATCAGTCTAACTCGTCTGATCTGCAAGGCAATGGAATGGAGTATCATGGACCTCATTAACAAGGATATTGGAGACCTCCAAACACTCGATCCCACACAGTTTGGTTTTGTCAAGTGGAGGTCATGTTTGTTAAATTTGGTTGACTTTTTTGAGACAGTCATCAAAGCCATGGATGAGGGGAAGACAGTGCACACCTCCTACCCCTACCTGGACAAAGCCTTCAACACTATTCCCCACTCGGGCATAATAGATAAACTCTCTCAACTAGGTGTCAATCGATATGTTACCAGATGGGTAGCTAACTGGCTCACTGATAGAACCCACCTAGTCAAAATAGGGGAAGCCACCTCAAGCACTAGACCTGTATCGAGTGACTTACCCCAGGGTTCAGTCTTGGGGCCTCTGTTATTTGGGATTTACTTTTCTGAGGTGCAGGTCAAAACCAGTGGTCTATGGCTGACCAAGACTGCAGATGACTGAAAGCTGGGCACCATCATCAATTCCCATAGTGGCATGGACATCCTCCAAGAGGGTGTCACCCAAACAAATGACTGGTGCCAGAAACATAGCCTCAAGCTAAATTAAAAAAAAATGCATCATCATCCCCTTTGGGGAGTGTGACATCCCCACAAATTATCACATTAATAACAATGTCTTAAGCACACAGTCAATTGTGAGGGATTTGGGCACCCAGATTGATAGCAACCTGACTTTTGACCACCATGTTGCTTCCATTGTATGGAAAGCTTTCTACATGTCCCACCTCATAAGTAAGGGTATGTCATCCAGGTACAAGGAGGTCATAACATCCCTATATTCTTCCCTTATAAGGCCCATTATTGAGTACAACACCCCATTTAGCATGTACCTCACAAAGCACATGCAACAGCTGGAGAGACCACAAAGGTTCCTCACCAGGAGAATCCAGGGCCTCAAAAATCTACCATACACATATAAGCTAAAAGCCCTATCCCTCTGCTCTGTTTCATACAGACTCCTGAGAGGTGACCTCTGTCTGGCATACAAGGTGATCTCAAGCCCCACCTTGATGGGACTGCTGCATATCCGCAATTCAACTTCCACTCGAGTAACCCATACATGCTCCCTCAACCTGGTCTGTGACATCAATAAGACTTGTTGGTGGGACAGATTTGTGTTCCAGAGACTCCCCATCTGTGGAATAGACTCCCTCTCCACATTAAGTAGATTATCTCTTGACCCCTTTTTAAGTGCAACCTGGATAACTGGATGGAAAATAGAAAATACATCCCTGGGATTCCACCCGTGCCCTTGCTGGACCGGGGCATTGAATACTGATTTGTCTATACATGGGCTAAACTCTTGGCTAGGCTTATAAGGGCCTCAGGGCCAATAGCCTAGTAACTTCCTATGACGCTATGATCCTAGATATATAGATAGAGAGATATAGATATATAGATACATAGGAGAGACGGGATGTGGCATGACAGATTACTTAAATATTTAAATACATAAAACAATATAAGAAATACATAGTACACATTGACCACATCTAGATATGATGGGAAGGTATAAATGTGCCATAAAATCAATTATAATGGTATTATATGACTAATAGAATTGTGTGTTTTACTTTGCCTTATCAGATATCTGCTTTGTAAAGAAATAACTGCATTTGCAAATATTGAATTGCTAATATCAAGCAGTATTAAAGTTAAAATATATTATAAAAAGTAGCCTGTAAAAAACTGAATATCTGTTTCAGGTGCTGAACGCACACACAATTAATCTGATGTACTCAGTGCCTAATGTGATAACCAAGATCTACTGGAGCAGGATGTAGGCTTGATATTAACGTTAAGGTATGACTACTCAAGATGATATACATTGATGGACTGAGGAAACTTCTGTGCCTTACATTCAGACTTGATGCATACTTATCCCATGCCTCTCTGAGGTGAGTCAGACTTTCCTTATGCTCCTCACAGTTGTCTGCTTTATCTGCTGCAGCTGCACAGAAGAAAAAAAAATATTTATGAAAGCATAATGTATAACTGTGTTGGCTGGCTAATTATTGCCATATCATAGACATATTATGGGTCAGTATACCTATGCAATTAAGGTTTTTTTTTCAGTCTTAAATTAATCCTCCCTTCAGCTCAGAAGGTCCCCCTTGTGACTTTTCATGTCACTGTACTAAAGAGGACATTGCACCCCAGTACGTGGGATGCCAGTTGCATCAGTGACAATCTTGGCCAAGCTACCCCTAGTCTGTGCCTTATACTGAGACCTGGCATAATCCCCCTGCCACATAAATCCTGGACTCCTCAGTACCCCCACATTTATGATCTAAATATAGGACCATCCTTACCATCACCAGCCATATCTGTAGCAGTCAAGCTAGAAATATGAGTCTGAGTTGGCACCCAGTTCAGATCTCACAAACAACAGCTTCTGCCCAAAGACAAGATGGCCTTTTTAGCTGCATTTGCTTAACTGGAAGAACAGCAATGGCTTTCTAGACACATTGGCAATGAGTACATCAAGCAGCACAAAAGGTCTTAAAAACGGAAATGGGATTTTGGCCATGTGCAGTGCTGAAAATATTGAAACATGTTCCAGTGTTAAATACTGATATGCTTTATGGTGTTGATTATAATCATGGTTGTTTGGATTAAAAAAATGGTATGACTTGTAACATTTTGGCATTTTGAGAGTTATACATTGATAAGATTGAGTAGTGTTACCTGTGAATTGAACCCAAGGAAAAAAAAGGATAAAATGTCAAACTTTCACTGTCACTACCACAGGAGAACCTACTCATTAACATTGTTATTAGAAGTATACTAATTTAAGACCGAATGAGATACCTGTACATCTGTGATGTTACTTTGTCATGAGACTGCATTTCTATGTAAAAGGCAGTGCTTGTGTTTGGAAATACATCTCAATAAATCCAAGAAAAAATAGGTAGAAGGCAGGCACCGATGGTCAGCTACCAATTTCCAAGATTAGTCAGCTTTATCTGATGAAGTCTTTTTGATTGTCTAAAATTGAGATGAAAGTGTTTACCTTGTTGTTTTAACAATAAAGGATCTGGTTGCCCTAAGGAAAAGTGTTTGTGTCCATGTTTTGCCTGCCTGCCTTCTACCTGTTTTTTTCTTGGATTTATTGGTTTCGTTTTTTTCTTTGGGGAAATACATCTCAGATGCATGCAAATGCATGACCTTAGACATGGTAGGTTAGGTTACATACATACTTCATAACACATACTGCCATAAACATGTACTTATGATATGTGAGAACTCAATTATTTAACAATAATATTGTGCATATCATAACTGTGAACATGCATTTGGCACTATCATTATTGTTACATTTAACATGACTTAAACACATTATAAAGAGCTTCTCCAGCAAGCAGTAATGATGCAGTTCTTGCAAAAGGCATCCTTATAATATTCATGTGCATTTACTGTGATGATCCTAATCAAAATGTTGTGACAAACAGCATTCTGATATTCTCTGTAAAAGTATCTGTTAAGTGGATTAAAACCTTGAATTATCTGTATTTGTATTTAAAGATCACTGAACTTACACCTTCTGCCTTAGGGAAAGCTGCCTAACATTTAGGAGTTATTCACTTAGTATTATATAGAGAGCAAACAGCCATGCACCTGCATAAGGCTAGTTTGTATTGCAGAAAACAGTCTAAATAAACATTTTCACTTTTTTGTAGGAAGTGAATTTTGTTTGCGCACTGTCAACCAGAGCACAAATGCAAAAAGCATGAGTAAATATTCAAGAAAATGGAGCACATTAAGACACTGAATGCTTATGTGTAGCAAGGAACAACATTTTTATAGCATTAATATGACACTTCTGTCCTTTTCACATCTGCTTGCACCATCACAACCAGCATTTTCACATCTGCTTGCACCATCACAACTAGCATTTACACAATTTCTTACACATATATTATTAGTAAAGAGAAGATGTGAGTTTACAACAAAAGCACCTATATAACATGCATTCACATAGACTACAGGTAAGATATTTTGCATGCATGTTTGTTTGAACTGCAGAAGGCAGTCCAAATTAAAATTTTCACTTTTTTCCTTAGGAAGTGAACTGCAGTTCACTCCTAGGGACAATAGCCAGTCCAGAGAGTGCAGTACCAAAATGCATGCAAAAGATGAAGTGAAAAGAAAAAAAAAGACTAGTGAAATAGTGAAAATATTATAAAACAAGTAATTAAAATTCACAGTTCTGACATTTCCTTATCTTTGTTGTGTTTCAAACATGCCCTTTAGACATCATAATGTTCATACAAATACAACCCTTTCTGGGTTAGAACCCCATGAAAAACACACTTGAGATTCTTATCAGTACTTGCCACACAGATAGACTGTATAAATAAAAAGGAGATTACATATACTCAAGATGTAACATACTTTCACTTGACATTACCAGGTGCAAAAGAAACAGTCTGACCTTTGTCTTGTGTAGTTTGTAGTTAAGTGGGTGAATTGCTGTGATAGCAATGGGAAAGATAATTCTTTCCCACAAAATATAAAATAATAAAAAAAATTAACACTGCACATATTTTCTTTTCATTAGTTTGCAAACATCATCTCTATATCTATGCTTCTCTAATAAGACTGCTATGTTTTTTGCATTTAATACATGTTTCAATCAGTACTCTACCTTTTTAGAATTGCAGACACAATTGTACTCAGAGGCAGCTACTGTTGTTATAAATAATTCATATAAATGTTAGGAATGTTTTTCTCCTAAGTCAGTCAATGATAGTCACAAAATTTCTTGTAAGTTCTTTCTCTTTGACACACCTTCAGTAAGTGTATACCAAAGAGGACCAACTATGAAAAAGTGACTGATACTACAGTCTGACTAATCATTCACACTGGCAAACACTTAACAGTTATTGGTAACACTTCTCAGTACATGTCCTTCCAGAGGTAGAGTGTGTGCATGCAACCATGTATATCCTTATACCATGTTTACTTTCCATGTACAGACTGTGGAATTCATGAATGTTAATGAGTTTACATTTCATTTACAAACTCACAGTGCTGAGACATCCGAATGGAGAAGATACGTCAACAAGGAAAGGAGAGTAGTATTGCTGGAATTTAATTCATCTAGAAGTCTTGGTGAATATCTTAATGAGGTAGACCCTGTTTTTCACAAAATCTCACCAAGACAACACTGACATATAGACTGTATTTTATATAACATATATCATGGACAGAAATAGGTTAAAAAATAAAAACTTAGCTGGTGCACAAGACCCAGGATAAAAAAAAAGTTCCTAATACTGCCAGGTGTCCTGGTGCCAAGACTGGAAAAAATGACAGTGTAGAACCATCAAAACATGGAAACATTCCTACAATGAGGTTAGGCCGCACTCAGAGGGAGGAAGGCCCCATTTGTAGAAGGAAGTAGTAGTCCATAAGAATCACAAAAGTGATAAGCCAAAAAAAAGAGCCATAAAGAGTACACTATTCAGAATGAGAAATACATTATGTATTGTTACTATTATGAAAGAAGCCCACAATTTCCAGACAAAAGATATATAAAAACATTAAGAGAGAAATTAGAGGAAAAAAAATACTTCCACAAGAAAAACTGCCAGAAGCTTCAAATAAACAGTTGTGTTCATTAATAAATACAACAGATTTATGGAAAAACATTATATAGACCAATAAACTTTGGGCCATTTGAAAAAGAAGCAACTGAGGAAGTGCAAGGATACAAAATCAAGAGACTTTTGAAAGGTATAAAAATAAAATATGGGCAGGGGAAAGAAAGAGAGATCTGATATGGTGAAATATTTATGCAGAGGAGAAAGCCAAATTAATCAACACAAAAAAAGCAGCCCCAACGATATTCAAAGAGAAATACAGCGAAAGGCATCCAGATATGGAAAATATCACAATACAAAAAAATAAGACCACAAAAAGGGAAAGTGGAACAGAAGATTAGTAAACTAGAAGTTACAAAAACATAATAGTTGAAGTTATAGAATACCTGGAAAGTGAAAGATTTAGTGTAGGAAGTCTAACACAGGTTATATCACAGCATGATGGAAGAATGAGTCCTCCATGTAAGGAGAAAGAGGAGGAGCAGGAGACATCTGAAGAAGAAATATGGACATAGGAAAGAAAAAGACATTTGGTGTGGTGCAATATTTATGCAAAGAAGAAAGCAAAAGTAATCAGTAAAGATATTTGAAGGGTAATGCAAGCAAAGGCATCCAGACATTGAAAATTTTGCAATACAAAAAATAAGAAAACAAAGAGTAAAAGTAGAAAAGAAGATTAGTAATGGAGAAGTTAATGAAATAGATGCTGAAGTTGTGGATTACATGTGAAGTGAAGGATTTAGTGTAGTATATCTAACTCTGATATCACAGCAGGATGTAGCAATGGATCCCAAAATTAAGGAGAAACCCGTGGAGTGAGAAACATCTGATCATTTGCCATATGAAGATACTTTGCAGCCTTATACAGGACACTAGTACAAATGCTCAGTTGGAGTTGCACATTAAGGGAAAGAACAGGAAACTGTGGAAACTCTGACACCATCAATGTTGTGGAGTGATAGGCCAGTGAGTTCCCATATGAAAGAGCAATGAATGATACAGGATAAAACTGAAGAGAATGTGGCAAAGGAAGATGCTCTGGACCTTTCTATACAATGCCCAAAGGAAACGGAAAGCAAAGAATGTGCTCTCAGTTTAGAAGAAAATGATGTAAGAGAAGAGTTGATTGATTTACTAGAGATGGGCAGATGTATTAAGATCAATGACAGACATAAATTACTGAAAGTCAATAAAACCCAAACAGAAGTTTGATAAAACAAATGAACACAGTAATCTGGATTGTTCATAGAAATCCATGTGATATAACAGACATACAAGAATGTGCTCTCAGTTTAGAAGAAAATGATGTAAGAGAAGAGTTGATTGATTTACTAGAGATGGGCAGATGTATTAAGATCAATGACAGACATAAATTACTGAAAGTCAATAAAACCCAAACAGAAGTTTGATAAAACAAATGAACACAGTAATCTGGATTGTTCATAGAAATCCATGTGATATAACAGACATACATTGGATATATTACAATGTAGCTAAATTAATAACAGATAAAGTCTTACCACAAAAAGCACAGGGAAGTAAGGGAAAGGAAGGGGAGAAATTGAGTGTCATCATGGAAGTATTGAATAGAAAAAACTATAAAGCAATTAAAACAAGATGTCTCACCGTTAGAAGAGTATAGAAGAATGAATAGATCAACAAAAATACTCAGAAAGATAGACGTGATAAAAACAATGTGCTGTATCAGAACAGATCAGGATCTACCATGCACTATCACAAATAATAAACTAAACATATCAGCACAGACAGAAAAACATAGAAGATATTCAGAAAAATATTAAGAAAAAGTAGAAAATAAGCAATTTATTGATGACCCAAAAAGTTTTATAGAGAATTGGGAAACAAGCCAAAAGGAATTGAAACACCACCAAAAAAAAAGGAATAGATGCATTTTGTTGAAATATCTATGAAGATCATGTGGAACATAACAAAAATATTAAATGGATAGAAGAAGTAAAAGAAAGAATAAGAAGTTCAAATGTACAGGATATGAAATGGGATGAAGTAATGGCTAGAGAGATTGAAACAACGTTAAGTAAAGCTCCTAAATGAAAAACCCTAGGCCCAGATGCAGTACCTAAATTCTAGTTAAAATTATTAACATATTTACATGAAGAATTAGCCATGAGTGAGAACTATTTATATCTGCAACCCAAATAGACACCAGCCTGATTAATAACAAGAAAAACAATAGTCCTACTTAAGAGTGAACCTGTAAGCTATCCTAAAAACTATAGACCAATAACTTGACTTCCGACAATGTATAAACTATACACTGAAATTGATGCCAACAGAGTTTATAGTCATTTAGAAGAAAACTCTATCATGGCAATAGAACAAAAGAGTAACAAAAGAAAATCATATGATACAAAGGATCATTTGTTGTTAAATAGTCATAATGGAGAATAAAAAGGGGAAGAATCTAAGTATGGCATGGATAGACTACAAAAAAGCATTTGACAGTATCCCGCATTCATAGATAAAAGACTACTTAAAATGTATAAGATACACCCTACACTGATTGATTAAATTACAGTGACTATGAAATGGTGGCAAACCACTTTGCAGTTAAGCCATGATAAAGAACAAATTATTATTCCAGGGATAAAAATACAAATGGGGATACTCTCAGTCACTGCTGCTCTTTTGTCTTGCGTGTAACCTATTAAGCTGTCTACTTAACAGCTTAGGCCATGGCTACAACTTGGCTCCTGGAAAACAACAAAGTGCAAAGACCTATCATGTTCTTTTTGTAGATGATTTAAAACTGCATAATTTATCAGATGAGGAACTGAAAGCACAACTGCAAGTGGTCAAAACTTTTCAGTTGATATAAGAATGTAATTTTGTCTTAATAAATGTGCAAAAGCAACCTTTAAAGCAGTATAGCTGCAGCACCAAGAAAACATCAGTTTGGGACAGGAATGTGATATAAAAGAACTTGAAGAGGGAGTGTATGCATATTTGGGAATTGATGAGGACCACCAACAAAACATGAACAAATGTGAATAAAACTTAGCAAGGAATATTTTAGAAGGCTAAAATTAATACTGAAAACAGTGTTGACATCTAGGAACAAAGTCTAACCTATAAACCAATTTGCTCTTACTGTCCTAACTTACAGTTTTGGAGTGACTGACTGATCCCAAAAGATGATGGAAAGGTAGGACAGGAAAACAATAAGGATGCTTAATTCTCATCAAATGATTTATAAAAATCAGTGCATACCAAGTTTATATATTCCCAGTTCTTAAGGAGGTATGGGCTTCCTTGAAATTGATTACATGTATACATCTGCAATTATGGGACTGCATACATATTTGATAACCTCAGAAGACCCCAACATAGTGAAAGTTTTGAAACATGAGGAGAATAAGTCTAAGTTAACTTCCCTGTTTAGTTTAGCAGAAACATAGCGGTGTTAAGCATGAATGAAACTCAAACCAGAAGTAGATAAAAATCAGTCAGCAACTGAATGTGCTAAAAGAAAAGAAAGAATATAAGGTGAAGGATAAGGTGAGCAGCAAGAAATGTGGAAAATGCATAAAAATAGTTGCAAGTATAGAAAACTCTTGGAACAACCTCATGTTGATCAGGATTGAATGCAGGAATGGATAAGAAGTGAATTTAAACCAAAAGGCAAAAGGTTAATATTGGCGGCCCAAGACAGTGAACTACACACACTTTGGTTTACAAAGTCCATTGAACATGTGGGAGAAACAGACAAATGTAGGTTTTGTAAAGCAGAATTGGAAACAGTCACACATCTTATTGTTGGGTGTGGTATACTAATGGCAGAAGGACTGTATATTGAAAGGCATAATAATGTGACAAGACTGTTGCACTGGGGTTTGTGCAAACATTATAATACTGAAGTAGCTGGAAAATACTGGAAACATGAGCCACAAAGCATCATAGAAAATGATAAAGTTTATATGACATGGGATTACCCAATACCAACAGTTCACAATAGATGTGAGAAAACCAGATATAGTAGTCCATGAAAATAAGACAAAAGTAACATTGATCATTGAAATTGCTGCACCCATTGTCTACAGTGTCTTAGATACAGAGAGACACAAAGTCATAAAATACCATGATTTTCAGTACGAAATGAGGGCAATGTGGAAGAAGGATACCCAGAGAGTTCAAACAGTAGCACAAGAAACGGCTCTTATAAAAAATAATTTACAATCTTATTTAGATATGTTGCAGATATATGTAGCTCTGTACGAATTGCAGAAGGAGCTTTACTAGGCACATTGTGGGTGCTGTGAAGAGCACTTCTGTCTAACATGAAAGATTGGAACAATGCTAATTTCATGAACTTTAATCCTACTTTAACTTAGCAATGGGGTCCATTCTCATAAAAAGACTTGGCAAAATTAAAAAAAAAAGAAAATGAGAGAGCTAAAATCTCTACTATATAAAGGTAATCATGTAGGTAAGGAACTTGTATTATACTAGGGGAGACTGTTTGGATCCTGAGAACAATGCTGCTACTAACTGCTACTTGCTTTGAAAATTGTTGCTACTTTCACAAGTGAATTGCTGCAAATGAGGTTTGGTAACAAACCAATTTGCCTAGGGACAGCTTCAGGCACAATTATATATAGCAGAAGGAATTAAGAGGGTGGGGGTGAAAGGGTTAAATGGGAATGAGGGCTGATTGGGAGGAAATGAGGTGAGGATAGGGAGGGGCTTAAGGGGTTTAGGGAAGGGTAACTGGGGAAAGAATCACATTGTGGTGTGAACTTGCTAAGGCAAGTTTGCCCATGACGACCTGTAGGTAATTATATACAGCATTTTTTTTTTTTTTTTTTTTTTTTTTTTTTTTTTTTTTTTTTTTAGAATTGGGGCATGGATAGGGGGATTTGTGCTGCTGTGCTGGGCTTGGTGGGTTTTAATGGAAGCCTTTATGACTGAATGGTATGAAGTAAATGTGGCTGAGGTTGTAATGAAGTTATGGCCATATTATATGCGGCTTCAGTTCAAAGCAACAGCAGTAGATGAAAACGAGGTGGTTTAACTACAGCAGTAATTTTTGCTATTGCTGTTATTAGTCAGTGATGATACATCTGAAGATATGAACATGCGAAACAGTACACTTTTGAGGCTGGGCTTTTATTCTAATGGAAATCTCTTTTACTGGACCATACACACATTAACAAGAAGAGGTAGTAGTTGGTTGCTATGAACAGAAAAGGCATTTGGAAGTAGATTGTGTTATCAGAAAGGATATCATCCAAACAGTTACAAATATGTTGCTTTTCTGTTTCTCCAAGCGCTATATGCAGTAGCTTTTGGGAGGAGATCATGTTAGTAGAAATAAAATGTAGTAAATAAAACTAATCAAGAACAAAAAAAAAGATCTATCTGTTTTTTTCTTGCAGGTCTATCCTCTCTGGGCTACATGCTTTTCCTGGTCTCGGTGGTAGTGGTTCTTACAGTTTAGGTTGTTGTGGAATACATTGTGTTAAAGGCACATGGCTGCTGAATTTTATGTTAAGCGAGATATCGGGGGGGTAGTTGCTGTTGCTGAAGATTCCATTTTCTTGATTCATTGGAGGTGTAGCATGCATCATCTATTGCCTGACTTGTGGTCTATTTTGGTGTCCAGTGCTGAATGCTCATTATGTGATTTTCATAACATGTAGTATTTTTCATCCCTGGTCTAGTTTTAATTTGGTGCTTAAATTAGTTTTATTCTCGTTGGTGGTTGATGGATGGGTCTCATTTCCATTGACAGTTATGGTCTCTTGGTGCATGGGAGTGTGGTGTGTTCTGTTGCAGCTTGCTGCTATCTTTCTGACACTGCTTGCCACCCTGATTTATTTGCTGTTTATTCCACTTTTGAATGCATTGGTGGCTTAGAGCTAGCACTGTCATTTCACATGTTGTGGAGCCCCCCCCCCCCCGCTTGAGGTACAGGTGCACTCGTTTCATATTATAATTCATAATTTTAAAACTGGTCTGGAAGAGGTACATTCTAGTAAAGGACATGCTATGAAACTGAATTGTGGGAGGAGATAACACAAAGTATTGTCAGTACTCCCTTATACTACACTATAATGGATAGATTTTTGTTTCTTTGTACAATTGCCTGAAAGCATGAGAATATTTTGATTGTCTAAACACAGATAAACTGAAAACTAGTACTGTTGTACTGTTGTACAATTGTCTGAAAACATGATAACATTGTTTGAACATAGATAAGAAATTAACTGACATCTGGTTTCCTGTCAGTATTATCTGAACATTGATAAAAAACATAAACTGAAACTAGTATTGTTATATAACTGTCTGAAACACATATACTTGCTTTAACTCATACATTTTAACTTTAAATAAACATTGAAGAAATAACTGAAACACATAGACAGTCAACTTCTGCACCACAGCTCTTGACAAATTTTACTCTGCATTGTTCCAGTCGCTGATAAGGTAAAGGAAGGCCTGCTTTAATGTTGAAGTGTCCTTTTTATAGTTAGGCCTTTTAAAACTCTTCTTTTCATTTCTTGTGCAAGGCTGGGTAGCTAACGTTCTTAATTGTATTTAGTATCAGGTCCTTAAATAACATTTGCATAATTAAGAATTATAAACTGATAGCATTGCTTATTGCCCAGACCTTATTTACATTTTTCTGCATGAAGTAAACATTTGCAGCTTTAACATCTATAAACTGATAGCATTGCTTACTGTGCTGACTTTATTTACATTTTTCTGCATGAAATAAACATTTGCTGCTAATAAGATCTTGCAAGTCTGTAAGCAAACTGATAACCAAAATATGAAACTAAATAGTAATGTAACATTGTGCATTTCTGCACTTATATAAAATCAGTTTTAACTGTTGAACTTTTTACATTTTGTGTTGTGACCCTTAGATTTTAACATACTGTTCTGTGAGTGAAACTCCACCCACTGTCTCACCGTGACCGTTTCTTTAGCTGACATTATTTAACTTTTCAGTAGTACTGAATGCTGCAATAATTTATCAGTACTGTCTACAATTTTCTCAGATAAATACTAAACTGTAAAGTTATTTTTGCCATACAGACTTATGGCATTTGGTACTATCTTTAATTTAACTTGTTAGGCTAGTTGTAATCTGAGCTGATGTGCTTGGCAAACTGCCACCTCCATACGAAACATGTACAATCTGAAACTAATTACATAATGTACTCTTTTATACATAGGATCTGAATTCTTAACTGTGTTGTCACTTTTACAATGTAGCATTGACTTTAAATTTTATATTCTATAAACTAGAAAACATTATTTTGTCTCTGTTTATATCATTGTTTAATGTCTATGCATTGCAACACTTTAATACAAAACTCTTAAACAAAACAATAACACAAAAGATTCATTTGCCAAATCTGTAACTGTAAACCCTTTATTCTGCAAATTAACTTTACTGTTATTTCTGATATACCTTACAAGACACAGAGGTATACTGCTGCCCTTTTTTTCTAACTGGCCTCACCCAATATGTCTTTTTGAGCACTTCAGCTGCATCAGCTGAACTGAAATTTATTTTATCTTTAACCCATATATTTGCATGTTCCTGTCATAACCAATTCTTTAAAATCTGTACATTTGCACAAATCTTGTCACTGAAGTCTAAAACAGCATATAACTCTAATGACATGTTTATACCTAGTGCAGAACTGTTACACTTTGAACTGTTAGCTGATTTAATCTTTGACCCTTTAAATCTTGACACAACTGCATTTGTGCCCCTTAATAGAGATCTGTATGTAACTGAAGTTGATTTGTTTGTAAAAAATGAAATATTGTCATTTATTTTAATCTTAAACAAATGACAGATTACTGGAATTTACTTAATTAAAATCTGCTTTCTAATTTCTCCTATTTTTTCTTAATGCAAACATTGCACGTGATTCTGAAAATAAAAAACTAGATGAAGTAATGTGAACTTGAGACATTGCCTGCATGTTATGTACGTTGACTGTGTTGACATCTATATGTTTAATATTGCAACATACTTCTGTATTTTGAATTACATGTATTACATTCTGAACATTTGTATTTGAAACTATACTACAACTTAAATCATTATGTTGAATTGTATGTGCTGAAGCATTTACTTTTAAGTCTGAGACCGTACTGACAGAAGCTGACTCATTAGCTTGCTTCTATGATTTAACCCTTTTGGGTTTAGACATATTTAACATTCTTGAACTAATAACCTTTAACTTTAAAAAATATATATATATTTCTTGACTGCTTTACCCAGGTTTTAAAATTAAACCAAAGATTTGCTGATATTTGAACTGTAGAAGTATTGCTTGATGTGTTTGTATGAAAATGACTTTAACCAATTCATTTAAACATTTTGAGCTGTTAACCAAAAGGTGCATATAAAGTCTTACATAACTTTATGGTCCTGGAAGAATGTGTGTTGTCATCTGTAGCTTATTAAATTTTTTCTTGCTTCTTGGCTGTATGACATCACACTGGAGACTTGAAAGTTTGTGGAGATAGCTGTTAAATGGATAATGTCTTTTATGTTTTGAAGGAAAACTGCATTGATTTAATAGTGATCTGCTGAAGTTGTTTGAGGCTTTTCTGAAGTAAACACTGGTGCTGTGCACTTTGATTAGAGGTCGTCTACTGTGTCCTTTTCTGCATGAAGTTGTGTTGCCTTACTGAAAAGTATGTATGTAATGAAAAACTGTAGTGCCATAATTTCTGGCTTATTCTGCATAAAGTGTACAGTATGTATTTATGGAAAAACACTGGTATGCTGCTGAAAAGTCTGTTATGAAACATTTGCTGTCACAATAAAGTGTTAAACTGGCTACTGCAGTAAACTGTACTTGGAAGAGTTATTTACTGCAGCTGTTTCTGTTGACGTTTTCTGATAAGGCTGATTTACTCTTTAGATCACATGTAGTTGAATGAAACATGGAGTGCTGCACTGGAATGAAAACACTGCTATTTTGTAGTCTGTAGAACACATGAAGTTAAATGAAACACTGCTATTCTGTATATTTTTAACTGACTGCTGATGCAAGGTTGTCATAGTGGCTCGCCATTGAAAGAATTGATGACTGTACTGTACCGTAATTAGCTGGAAACACTGAGATGAGACTGAGCCAAAAGTCTTTATCTGTTAATTACCCAAACTCATGCTGAACAGGTGCCAGTCTCTTCTTTATGGGCCAAGACTTGTGCACTTTTCAGAATGATTTCTTCAAACACTGTAGTTCACTCAATAAGGCTTTATTAGATGCTCACAGTATCTGAATACTGTCTTCATTAACAGTGCTGATAAACAATTAGTATTCAAAGTTACTGCACATCATATTCTGATTGTCCTGACCAACATAAACTAATATAGTCTTTATCTGACCTGTCTTCTGTACTCAGGCTTGAATGTTTGTAATAGCAGGTTGAATGAACTAACTAACCTTAACTGACTTCCCTAACTGTATCTAAAGTATATTTTAATAATACCAAAACCTGTGATCCTTTACATGCCCTCTTAGCCTTGGTTCCCTTGGTTTCCAGGCTTGGTCTTAATTGAACATTCCATTAAGGAACATTCTGTAGCTGGCAAAATTGTATCTTTCCCTTGAGAAAAGAACATTCTGTATTTCTGTATTTCATGCACACTTTATGCTTATCTTTCCTTTCTAATAAACTGTTGACCAGCAAGGTTATCCTTTCTTTCTGCTTAACTGTTTTTTATGCATAAATGAAACACAATGTCTAGGCCTATTTTACCTTTTAGTCTGTCTAATGTCTAACAACTACTTTAAAATGGAGGTCCCTAATCTAACAGTGGGGATTTCCATTGTTGACAAATGTGGCACGTGATGTTCAGTTGGGGATATAATTTGGGGGGTTGGGGTTGGTGGCTTGTTGGATGGAAGCATGGATGACTGAGGGGATGTTGAATACTTGGATTTTTCATGTTAAGCTGGTGTAGGAGGTTCAGCTAGAGTTGTGGGGATCATTTTTATTTGTTTAATGTGGAAGCAGTATGGCTTGTGGTGGTCGGGCTGCTATATGCCATGATGGTCGTTTAAATGTTTTATTACTTATAGTGGATAGCTGATGTGCTGGCAGGATTGCTACTAAATTGAATTTTGAATAGAGGTCTTGTTTGGCTATTATAATCATTGGGCGGTTAATTGGGGCTGCAATTTGGCATAATAGCATGCAATTGCCTATGTGTGGTTTCAAGTGGCAGTAGGCTTAGATTTTGGTTATCCAGTTGGTTGGCAATGACCTCGTAACCATTAGGAAGCTGCTATTGGTAGTTAGGTAAGTGGTTATGCTAGGTTATGAGGTTATGGTTTGCTTCTTTAGCATTGGAGAGGGATCAATGGTTTGCTTTCAGCTATTTAGGCAATGGGCTATTTTCATTATTTATGTGATAGGGCTTTGGGAGGTGATCACATGGATCCAGTTTGGTTAAGGAGGATGGATTACACTGAATGATTTCTGGTGTAATGCTTTTTAATGAAAATTCTACTAAAATCACATTTAGTTGTCACTTGGCTTTGCCCTTGCATTTCACTATTCAAGTATTGCTTTACTGTCTGCATTGTTCTCAGTAGCTGTTGACATGAACATGGATACCCCAGTTAACTCTTGGCCCAGTAGTATTTTTCTGCATAATGTTGGCTGTTTAATGGAAATTCTAATCCTGAAAGCTGCATAATTTGTTCAGAAGACTGCATTAATTTTTATCAAGGTCATGGGTTTTCGCATTATTAGCAGAGACAATGCTCTGATGTTTACCTAGCTGCCGTCCATGGAAGTTGATATCACACCAAAAACTGTTAACCATTTTTCCTTGACTGGTGTACATTATTTTTGTAAATGCTACAATGTACTACAGAGTGACAGAAATGTTTGTCCCGCTATAAATTTATTATCAAAGTTTTTTCTTTCTTTTGCAGTGTAGAGGGGTGGAGGGAGAGGAAATCAGTATTAAGTTATGTGTACTCATATGAAGCTCTCCTTTTCTATGTTTTTTATGTATGATAGATGGATACATTCAAAGATACTTTTCTGTGCCTAACAGTCACATTCTTTCTTTCCTTCTTTTGAGATGGGAGATAGCAGGGGAGGTGGAGTGAAACTGTATGAAGTTGTGTGTACTTACATGGAGCCTTCCTTTTTTTTTTTTTTTGATGAAATAGCACAATAATTTAATACATTCATAACATTCAATAACTATTTAAAGTATTTACATTCAGCCTGACAAAAAAGATTCAGATAAAAACATTTGTAGAGCCTTCCTTTTTTCATGTATATTTTGAACGATGGATGCATACATCAATATATATATATACATATATATATATGTATATATGTATATATATATTTTAACAATCATTTTTTTTTTACTTATGGATGATTTTTTTCCTATTGTATTTGCTCTCATACAGGGCTATAGCTCCCAAGACATCTGCACCCCCATACACTGATACTGAGAATGATATAATCATTCTGGCCCCATGTCATCCTGGGTCATTCCTATTAGAGAGAGAAGCAGGAGGGTCAAGTCCTCTCTTGTCTGTATCTGGGAGCAGGTAGTGAATGATGTTAATGGGAGGCCACGGACATGCATATTCCAAAATAAGACATAGGGCCAGTGATATGATTAAAGTGGCCAGAAGTCAGTCAGCTGCAATTGCCCATGAATGGATGGCTATGGATGGTGATTCTCCAACTGAGTGACCACTGAAAGAAACAGAGGAGTTCTGTCCACTTCAACACAGGGTTCACACAGAATTCTTGATGTTGGGGCTGACATGGAGGTAAACACAAGTGTGTCTACTGCAGAACTTCCAGGTATGCTTTATGAAGAAATAATTGTCTCTGTATTCATGTATATGTGTGTGTGTTTGTGTGTGTGTGTGTGTGTGTGTGTGTGTGTGTGTGTGTGTGTGTGTGTGTGTGTGTGTATGTGTGAGAGCGTGTGTGCGCATGCACACGTGTGTGTGTGTGTGTGTGTGTGTGTGTGTGTGTGTGTGTGTGTGTGTGTGTGTGTGTGTGTGTGTGTGTGTGTGTGTGTGTGTGTGTGTGTGTGTGTGTGTGTGTGTGTGTGTGTGTGTATGTATCCAAGTCGGGCTTTCCTGGTCAACAAATGAAAAATAAATAAATAAATAAAAAAAACATCCTTTATCTAACAATAAACAAAGCCTGAAAATAATCCTGCAAGAAATTTAGCTTTTGAAGATTTTATATTAATTTTATCCTGTCAGATGTTTTTCCAGTCAAGGGTAACTATGAGCCATCTCAAAGCTTCCTCTCAGTAGAATGAAATGAAGAAGGAACTACAATCTTTTATGTCCAATATGCAGGAAATATCAGTTAAAATATATAGAGTGAAATGGAAACTAAAATAAACCAGAATAAAAAACAAATTGATCTATTAAATGAAATAATTAATAAATAGGCAGATCAAATCACTTCCATGGAGGAATCTCTGAATGATGTAAATGGAAGGTAAAATGAAAATGAAACTCAAGTTGGAATTCTTCTGAAGCAGAACTCTTTTCTTCTGGAAAAGGTGGATGATCTTGAGAGCATATCCAGGAGAAATAATATAAGAATATATGGCATCACTGAGAAAGAAGGAAATAACATGTTGCAGTTTCTGAATACCTGCATTCCAAAAATATTGGACTTACTGGAGTCATCTCCTTTTGGATTTGAGAGAGCACATAAGTCTCTCTCAAATAGGGGAATGCTTTTCATTTCTAACTGTTACAGTAACCGTGACATAGCACTTTCTTGGCAGGTTCACTCAGATACACATACATATTCTAATATGCCTCTCCTGCATATTGTACCTTGTTTGCTACTGATATATGTATTACACAGCACCTGGGAATACTCCATTGTAATGGCAGCCTGACACAGACATTTATTCCTGAATTTTGCACAATTACTGATAATAGTAGGGGGTATTCTGTACTCAACATACTACCGATGCAACTGGGCCAGTCACTAGGCATGAGCCTCCACATTCTGGGACCTCTCTGCAGCAGCTGTATGGGGAAACATCACACATTAATCACACCTGCACAGTCACAAGTTGAACTTTTTCCATACTCAGTTAGAACTACATAAGACTGCATACTTACAGACAGGTGGGACATCCTGCACTCGGGCTTATTGGATCCACTGGTCCAAGAGTGCACCCCTCATCTGCTTCAGGTCATTATGGTGATGATGTTCCTGCTCACCAGTCCGGGGTATGCCAGTGCACTGGTGAGATCACAAGCAACCTGGTCCCAGGCCACCGCTTTGTACTGCTAGCCCTGGTACTGGCCCTGCAGCAGCCTGCCATCATGGTTTTTAACTAGGAGCCCAACCATGACCCTGGACTCCTGGATGCCCCAACGTTGCGTTCGGAAGCGCACACCTTCACCATTGCCAGACATTTTGTTCCTGCTGTGTGCAATTCCAAATGGTTATGGCTGTATTCCTGCATGTGCGGTTTAAATAAGACCGTTTTCCCACACTTTTTCTTGACTGGCCAGTTTTAATATGCTGCACTATGCTTAGCTCCATGTAAATCAGCATAGCAATGCTTACACCAGCTAAGCAGAGCTGACAGCAGGTAAGCAATGCTTACACTAGGAAAGCATTGCTTAAATCTATTTTTTTCATTAAATTTATAACTTATTTTTTACATATTCCCACCCCTGTTGTGCTATATGTGAGCCATATGATTGTCATCTGTCATTCGAATTCCTTAAATGTTTATAAAATAACTTGGCAGAGGGAGATTCGAGCCAATCATGCTCTACATGCTATACCATGGCAGTACCACTACACTACAAGAGCTTGATGATATTTTTTATCACAGTAGCACTTGTTTATCATTTTCAGGATTTCAGCCAGGCTAAGCATAGCAGCTCGCCACACAAACAAGCTGTGTAGCACTTAAACTTTGGATTTATTTCATGAAAAAAAATATGATTGCATTTTTTTTATTTTGTATCCCTTTCCTCTTGCCCTACTGCTTCCATGCATGTAGAGCAAGAGTGCATACATTTGGCGTGTGCACTTGAAGGCTGCTGCCTTCTAGGTGTTTGTGTTTTTTATGTTATTTTTTTCAGTGCCCGCGGACACTGAAATGTTAGCTGTTTACATTTCAGTGTCTGCCAGACATTCGTTTACTATATAATATTAAAGTCAGTCTCTAATATTATATAGATTGACACTTATCTGTGTCAGAAAGTGCCATACGGCACTTTCAGAGTGAAGGGGGCATGTTTCAGGTGGAGGCACTGCTGATACATGACCCCTGGGCTTGCTCCTGGTTTGTGTCCATTTAGTTTAGATAGTAGCATGCCTTCATGCATATGCAAGGCATGCTGCTATCTTAAACAGACACAAACCACTCTGTGCAAGAATAGCATTATTCTTGCATGAAGCTTTGTGAATTCAGGGGATTGTTTTTTTAAAGGTTGGCATTTCCATTAACTGATCTATCTATCTATTTATCTATCTATCTTTCTATCTATCTATCTATCTATCTATCTATCTATCTATCTATCTATCTATCTGTCTATCTACTTAAAGTCTATTTGTACTTTAGACATTGTAATTCTTTTAGAAAGCAACCTTAAATGATGGTGGAAATCTTCTCAAACTAGGTTGGAACCAAAAGAAGTAACACAAAATACCTGTTTGCTTAAAGTAAAAAAAAACAAAAAAAAAAAAAAACAAACACAAGCACAAAACAGACACACACACATATATATATATATATATATATATATATATATATATATATATATATATATATATATATATAAAACACACACACAAACAACATATATATATATATATATATATATATATGTGTATGTGTGTGTGTGTGTGGGTGTGTATAAACATATAAATGGAGAGAGAGAGAGATTGTGTCTCTTGCTGATTCCAGCACATCTAAACGTTCTTTCCTCCTTTGGATTCCATGTAGAAAGATCTTCAGATTTCTTTAAAATACTCCAAAAAGCCTTGCCTTTACAACAGATTTTCAGGCAGGGCCACTTCCCAAGGGAAACACTTGCCCCTCCTGTTTAGCAGCCTAGCCATGCATTTTCATCGAGATTCTTGCTTTAGTATGTTAGTAACTAGACCCTGCATTTTATGGACATCTTGTATAACCCCAGGAGAGAAAATCTTCCAGCTTTATGCAAGAAGCATTTGTATAGTAACTATGAATAGGCATAACCTAAGAACAGGAATTTACGTGTACCCCTGTCCATAAAGTACAAGGGTGCCAAACCAGATGAGAACTTATATTTTCTCATCCATGCATTCAGCCTTCACTTGAATAAAGTAAGAGGTGTATTTAAGTTCATGTGGGGAGGAAGACAGTTCCAGAGAAGTTGTATTCTCTGTGTGATCTATCTATTCCTCTAGCATGTTCCATTTAAGTTGGAAAAGAGACTGGGGTCTGCAGAATGGGTGTTTCTGCCAATATTGACTTACAGATGCATAGGAGATGTACAAGAATGGGGTCAGTAGAAGCTCAGCATGCAAGGCAGAGACCTGCCCTTAGCAGCATGTACCACATTGTGAAGAGGGAAAGGCTTTGAGGTGGTCAGAGTAGCTTTTATGATTTAGTCACTTGAATTTCTTGGAGAGGAAAATGTTGTGGTTGCTCTTGTTATGTCATATGCTTGGATAGATACATGCTGAATAAGGAATTATATTCAGTGCTTGGTCTAATGAATGCAATGTACAGTGGAATGATCATCTCCCTTGAATTGAATGCTACGTTGTTGTTAATAAGTTGTGCTATAAAGAAGGATTTCCTAACAATAGGCGACAAGTGGTGGTCAAATGACAGATCATTATGTGTGTATTTTCCCAGGTCCCACACTTCTGGGTCAGTTTTCAGGAGAGTGTTAATGTCATGGTTGCAAGAGACTTTCTGCTTGCTGAAGATATAATTATGCACTTCTTTGCATTTAGCTTTAGGCAATGGTTTCAACAACTGGATCTTGGAGTCTTCTGGAGAAATAATTGAGGTACTGAGTGAGATTACAGTTTTCAGCAATTTTTTCAGGTATAAACCTTCAAGATTTGCCTTGACCTCAGAGAAGTAGATAACAAAATGAGTGGCCTAAGGACCGCGTCCTGGGATACTCCACTAATGATATGCCTCTTGGTGGAAATAGATCCACTCACCCAAATTACATGGATTATATTTTTGAGTGAGTTTGCTATTCAGTAAGTTACAGAGGGATATACATTTGAATGGATGACTTCATTAACTATGTCCAAATGAGGGATGGTGTCAGATGACTTTGTGAGGGCCAGATATGTAGTGTGAACAGTTTCCCCCCCTTCAATTGCATCACTGCATTGTTGACATTCTTGTAGAAGTCAACCAGGCTGAGGAGGCAGGATCTGCCTTTGACATAACTGAACTGGCTGTGGTCAATATTTTGTAGGTTGTCAAAGCCTTTGTTTACTAATTCCGTAATGATCCTTTCCACAGCCTTATGGATGACACTGGTCAGGCTTATAGGTATATAATTACCTGAACTGTTTGAGGGGGTATGACTTTTGCAATCCTCCACTTATTTGTTATAAACCCTGTTTGGAGGCTGATATTGAAAAGCCTCTACTAGAGGTTTGACAGGTCACAAGCTGAAGTCTAGGCATCCAGATATGTTAACTGGCCCCATAAAACAGTGTTTTTTTGCCTTGGAAAGTGCATTTTAGACATGCTCCTGGGGAATTTTGGGGGGAAGTGTGGATGCCAAAAATAGGTTGAAGGTGAATGGGTGAAGTCAGGGCTAAATTTATCCACTATTAGACTGGTTATGTCTTTGGGACTAGAGTACATGATATCATTTACTATAGGATTGGTACAATTCTGAACAATATTTCTGAGATTTATGATATAAAGTACCAATCCTTAGTGATGGGAATAATCTCCTTACCATATACTATATCAAATTGTACACTGTTTGAGAAAAGTAATGTGCTATTTTCAAAATTAATTTCATTCAAAAGCATTACCCTTCAAAATTTTCTTGAAACTGAAAATGCCTGACATGAAATCATACAAAATGTTACCAGAATTCCTCAGTACCTCCATTAGGGTATAAGCTACCAGTTTTCCATGCTAGATGTAACAATAAGGGAGTCTTAGATCATAGTAGGACAATTTGTCATCTATTTCTCACAGGTCAAGCATTTATCCTTGTAAATTTAACACATTTGATGCTCTATTAGTGAAACTATAATGTAAAGAAGTAACTTTTCCTCTAAAGAAATACAGTGCCTTTTGACTGCACAGAATGCTTCTCAGATGTAAGCAAATTATTGCCAGTATCTAATTTGACATCATTTTTTGGATGTGCTTGCAATGAAAAAATGAGTTAAGAGTAAAACTTAAGCATCAAAAAAGTCATGCCCTGGGATTCAGTAATGCTGACATGGAGTGCAAGAATAGTGTAAGCGTTACTGCATGAAATATGGCCGCCGAGCGATCCTGTAAACAAGCCTGGGAGACGTGCACGAGCTCGACCGCACTATTCCTGCACAGACACGACTGAATTTATTTATTTATTTATTTATTTACATTTGTTGACCAGGAAAGTCCGACTGGATGCAGGAACATTTTCAGTGGAGGCCCGGGGAGAAAAGCTCCACAAATTAAAATATTACAGACCTATTTACAGCTGAAGAATCCTAGCAATTAAAATATTACAAACATAGTTACAGATGAAGAACATAGTACATTCAGTAGATAACTAGCATCTGTTCCATCCACGAAGTCATAGCAGATATTAACAATTGTTACAATAAGAAGTTACTGCCGTATAATAAGTAGATAGGCATGGAAGAATCAGAGCTTGTTATAATTAAAGGTAGTTTGTGAGGAGGAAGAGAGGTAGGTGAATTAGCAATTCAGGAAACAGACAGGCATTCATGCAGGAATAGTGTTATGTACAGAAATGTATTTGGCTACTAGCTGAATACATTTCTGCAAAAATCAAAATGGAGGCATGACAGCTCAAATAAAAGCATGTATTATAATCTTTAGGCCTATATATTTGGCATGGGAAAGTGTTTAAATGTTATAAAAATAAAAGTAACTTTTATTTTTGCCGATCTAGGCCGTTTAAGCATAGGGCAGCTACGCGCAAACAGGATTGTGCTGAAAATAAAAAAAAACTGTGAAAACACAATTTTAAGGGAAATCTGCATTTTGCCATTATAGTCTATGGCATGCAGAATCAAAACAATACCAGGGAACAGTGGTTCCTAAGGGGAAAGTTTCTGGAGTAGTGCAGTAACTAGGGATTAAGGCAGTGGGGTATGCTAATGAGGGAAATTTACTGAATCACAAAAAGAATCTAAGTGCCAAACTGCACCTAACTGTGTAAGTGCTATAAGGTAGTGGTGTAAGCACGAGGAGCAGCAGGCATGAAAAGGGGGTGTGTCATGCTTGGTATAAACACATTGGAGCTCCACGGCTCCCAGATAAGCTTAGCTAAACACAACTAAGCAATGGGGTGTGTCTGAGGCTGTATTGACTTATTCCATGAAATGAAGAGTGTGTTTGCATCCAGGGAGGGCCATTTGTCAGTGTTTACCTTAGCTAAATGGGTTTACGCTGCATGCATCGGGTCTAAAACAAAAACAAAAAAACACCCCAGAAATAGCAGGACTGTTTACATTTGGGCACAGAGTTTGTGCGGTGCACCTCACGGCTTAAAAGGGACAGAAATGGGAAGGGAAAAAAGAAAAAAAAAAAGAAAATAGCAGAATAAAAGCAATCAAGTACAAATAACATAGCTAGCAGGTGGAATGCAGCCAATCATACAGGCAGCATCTGCAGCATAACAGTATAAACTATGCAAACACCCTACAGTCTGGTTTTTCCCACAAACTCTGCACCATTGGTGTACACGTGCAGGGGAATTTTAACCGAAAACATGTTAGGGGCTGCCATTGCTTTGCCCCATCAGTATGTGCTAGAGGCTGAGGGTGGTGAGGAGGATAATGCTGACAACCACCACAGACCAAAGAAGAGGAAAAGAGTGTTTAGACCCAGGGTAACTTACCAGGGGCTACAGAATAGTAGACCACTACATGTTGGACAGAGAAATACTGCAGCAAATCATCTAGCTGTGCTAGCCTCAACTCAGACCCAGAGCCAACAAAGGGGGACCCATCCCAGTGGATACGAAAGTATGTGTAGCCTTAAGAATACTAGCTACAGGTACTTTCCAAAGACCTACTGGGGACATCATGGAGGTCTCACAGGCATCCACATCCAAGGTACTCCACCAGTTCCTAGATGCCATCCTACCACATGCTGGTGAGCACATTTACTTCCCCAACAGCTGTGAGGAGAGGACCAGCAATATGCATCTCTTCCACTGTGTAGCAGAATATCTGGAGATACTGGGTGAGAGAGACTGCATGCACATCCACATCAAAGCACCACCCAGTGAACAGGGTAGGGTCTACATAAACCGCAAGGGCTTCCCCTCCATCAACTGCCAGGTCATGTGCAATGCCCAGGGCATTATCATGAATGCGTGTGCTGGCAGCCCTGGAAGCTATCATGACTCCCACATCTAGCATTCGTCACAGCTGTACCAGGCATTTGCCAATGGGAACATCCCGTATGTCCATCTGGTGGGGGATGCTGGCTATGCACTGGATCCATGGATGATGACACCCATCAGAAATGCACACACACCCACACAAGAATGACATAATGAGGTACATGCACAATCCTGGATCATAATAGAGCATGTGTTTGGGATGTTCAAGTCATGGTTCCATTGCCTTGACATATCTGGTGTTGCTTTGCATTATTCTCCAGCCACATGTGCACACATGTTCATAGTATGTGCCATGCTACACAATATGATCCTGTGGAAACAGCTGCAGAAGAAACATCATGGGGAAGGGCCACACAGCCCCCCCATCATTGCCAAGGTCCCCACAGGGACAGAGGGACTCAGAAGAGGAAGCCCCTGAGCCCGGTCCCTTAGACAGATGGAAGCATGTCCAGTATGCCCAGGCCTTGGCAAAGAGGCAATGGATAGCACACACACACACTGACACTGTAGGGGCCCAGGGACTGACACCTCTCTCTGACTCGCACACAAAGTAAAATGGATGACACATACATCGCATTGCCTGTAACTTACCATCTATAGGCAGTATAGTATGTACATCCAACATAGGCACCCCTCAAGCACCGTCCTCACAACTGCCACAGGCACAATGTAAGTCAGTCTTCTTAACAATAAATGAATGGATTACTATGTTTTGGTAGCATATCTATGGAAATGCTGCATGCATGCAAGGGAATGGGATGGCCTACTGGGAGGGCAGCAGACAACTGACAACTATGTGGGACACCAGGAAATATCTACACAATACTTGCTTCCCCACACTATGCAGTATCATTTAAGGTGACAAATCTCACTGCAGTATCTGTGGGGGGCCAACTAAGGTGGGGTCATAGGTCACATGCACGGATGTCACTGTAGGGATCCCATACTTACTGACAGACTCACACAGCAAGTCAGCCATAGATAACCATAAAGGAATGTCTGGCAAAGGCACACAGATGGTGACAATGATAGAATACCCCCCTACAGACTTACACAGTGATAGCACAGCAGGCCTTGCAGTTTCAGTAAGACTCTCTGAAGGATAAGACGTCTGAAACTCAATTGTATGGCATTACAATCTAACTTGTGGTCTCTAGTGATATGCCTCTATTCTCGAAGTCAGGGCACAATATTATGCTAAATGGAACCAAAATGTAAAGCCAATATTAGCACAGTTCAGGCAAATGTGTACTGTTGACAGGTGTGCCCCCCACAGTCATACTAACATAGAAATGCAGTAACATGTAAGTTTGTAGGGTAATAGCAACAGACCACACATTGCCAAGGCTGTCCCAATCAATGCAATAACTTGTTGCATGTCCTCAATATGCATAGGTCATTGAGCTATGCATATGTGTGTGTGGGATACTTGTCAGGATGTGGCCAGCAACATCTCATGGCTGTTGTGTCCTACTGGCCTAGGTATAATACTGTGGTAGACATGGCCATGTTCCACAAAATGCAGTGCCAACTATTTTGCATGTCAGTTACACATACTGTGGGAGTTGTACATACTGTCCAGATGTCAATATGCATTACTGCTGGGAAGCTGGATAGGTCATGTACAGGGGGCCAGACATATGAACAGTACATAGGTTGGAGTAACCTACACAGTGGTACTATACCTCACAACTGTACAGACCTTTTGTAGAATGTACACAGGTTTGCATCATATCTGTGGTGTATTCTGAAATAGTGGTTGTCTGGCAAATCATTGGCAAGCAACGAAAGTTTAAAGTCAGAAAATATCAATAGATTGTAGTGTCTCAGACTTCAAACCCTATAGAAAAATGCATGCTACTAATGCAAAATCTGTTATTGTATCACCCTTCCAGGTTTGTAAGGTCAATATTTACAATGGTCTGTATATTTAGGCCTTTGTCAAGAAATTACTTGTGACTTTGTCCAGATGTCTGGCTCACATATATAGAGAGGTATGGTGCCTAGTAGCACAGCAGTGCATTCTGTCACTTACCATTGTCCCCCCAGGGGGACCACTGCCTGGCAGCCTGGGAACATATGACAGACAAAACACATTGCCTCGCTACAGATGGCCTGCAGCAGTCTCACATGACCTACAGACCTCTGGCAAAAGCCAATGCCTCACTCATAGTGCCTTTGTAGGGAATGTCATGGGGTCCATACTACTAACATAACACAGTCAACAAAAATGCAAATGTAAGGCCATGCTGCTAAATGCTAGTAGCATACCTCTCAAACTCATAGAGGAAGAAATCTGGACAGCCATACATAATGATGGGATAAAGGCCCAACTATAGAGACACATTTAAAATATTGCTGTCATAATGTTAGACAGTTGATCAAATAACAGAGGGGGTGTGTAGTTGCATGGATGTCATGAAGGGTATGAA
Organism: Protopterus annectens; assembly: GCF_019279795.1. Lineage (NCBI taxonomy): Eukaryota > Metazoa > Chordata > Ceratodontiformes > Protopteridae > Protopterus > Protopterus annectens. The sequence goes on along the minus strand of NC_056731.1, from coordinate 696,663,403 downwards.
GTCTGAAACTCTAATGTTCTGTCAGTATTCCCTGACTACAACCCTGAGTGATTTGCAACAAATGTGCTAGAAAACCACAATGTTAAGCGAAACCAACCAGATATATGAGGCATGCATCTGGATAATCTGTGAGAATATGTACAGTTGCAACGAAAACAAAATGAGATGGCTGACCAAAGGTCCACAAAGTACATGAAAATCCTTTTAGCGATAAAACCAATGTAGACCACCACTGTTTCAACGATAAAACACTAGTTTAATATAACACATATACAAACAAGCAAGATAAAACTGATAAGCGCTTTTGGGCTCTGCCCTTCTTCAGATAAAGGAAAAACAGTTTGAACCACATTTAAATATCTAATTAAAACACTAATTAAAAACTACACCAATCAGCATTTGTATTGCACCCTCCTATCTTTGAGGACAGTTCCATGGGAACAAAATCATTCAATCCAGGTGTCCTGTGGGCTAATAGTTCTATTATCCATCTTGCTTCGCTCTCTCTGTAGCATCTGCTAAACTACCCCTTCTCATACTGGGAAAAACATTAATAATTGCCCTAAACTTAAACTGATGGCCATTGTTAACTTCAGTATGTTTATAAAGTGCCTTGTGTATATTTTTAGTTCTTATACATGAAAGATGTTGCAAAATTCTAACTTTAAACATATGTTGGTTTTTCCCACATAAAACGCCATACATTGCTGACACTCAGCCAAATATACTATATTCTTTGTTTCATATTTTGTTTTGGGTGACCATAATAGATGGACTAAACATATCATTCTTTACAGACATTTTGTGGATGATGTTTTTATTTTATGGGAAGGGGAAAAAAGTGAACTTTTGCTCTTTATAGAGTATTTGGGATGAACCACTGTTTTCTTCAAATTTTCCCCTACATGCTCAGATAATGTTATAGATTTTTTGGATGTGAGAATCAAACAAGAAAAGTCTGGTTTCATTACTTCATTGTTTCGGAAATATTGTTGGAAAAATAATTTACTTACTTATGATAGTATGCATCCTAGACATACATATAAGAATATTGTAAGAGGTCAGATAAGTAGAGCCTCAAGGCTATGTACTAAAGATAGTGATTTTGAAGAAGAGATGCTAAATATGGAACAAATTTTCAGAAAAAGAGGATACATTGAAAAATTATTAACCAGTGAATTATGTCAGGGGAATGCTCATAGAAAATCAACATCCACATTAAAGTCTAATCCATCTGAGGAGAAACAAGGTAAAAAAATAGCACCCATCAGAATGACATTTACTTACAGTAATAATATACATGGAGTTTGCGATATAATAAAGAAAAACTGGTATATACTTTCATCTGATGATAATATGAAAGAAATTGTAGGGGTAGAACCTAGTTTTGGGTTTAGAAGAAATAGAAATGTAAAAGACATATTGACACAAGAGAAAAATAGTCAAAAGAAAAGGGGTATTTGTTAAGTAGGTACGAAGCCATGTGGGTCATGTAAAAAATGTCACCACATTAATAAAGAGATTGTTTTTAAACACCCAGTAACAGGAAAATTGTTCCATTTTAAAGCTAAAGCTAATTGTAAAACAAAGAATATAATATATTTGGCTGAGTGTCAGCAATGTATGGTGTTTTATGTGGGAAAAAACAACAATATGTTTAAAGTTAGAATTTTGCAACATCTTTCATGTGTAAGAACGAAAAATATACACAACGCACTTTATAAACATACTGAAGTTAACAATGGCCATCAGTTTAAGTTTAGGGCAATTATTAATGTTTTTCCCAGTATGAGAAGGGGTAGTTTAGCAGATGCTACAGAGAGAGAAGAAGCAAGATGGATAATAGAACTATTAGCCCACAGGACACCTGGATTGAATGATTTTGTTCCCATGAAACCTGCCCTCAAAGATAAGAGGGTGCAATACAAATGCTGATTGGTTTAGTTTTTAATTAGTGTTTTAATTAGATATTTAAATGTGGTTCAAACTGTTTTTCCTTTATCTGAAGAAGGGCAGAGCCCGAAAACGCTTATCAGTTTTATCTTGCTTGTTTGTATATGTGTTATATTAAACTAGTGTTTTATCATTGAAACAGTGGTGGTCTACATTGGTTTTATCGCTAAAAAAAAAAAATATGTACAGTTGGCAGGTATGTCCACACCAGGATATGCTCTGTCAGGTAAGAAGAATACCACACAACCAGGAGATCCCCAGCCAGCATGTCACCAAGGTGTTGATCCTTTTACATGGCTTCATCAGTCAATTGGCTATAGCCATACATCCCAACTGGTCAGATTGTGCAAGAATGTCTAGCCTTTACCTCATAATATAGGTCTGTGCATCATACATCTTGTATTTCTCTGGTAAATAACTGTAATTATCCAATTATATCTCTCAGTAGGTAATGACACAATACAGTACAGTGTCAAACATTGCATATGTCAGAAAATGTCTGCTAAAACAAACCCTGTCACTCAAGCAACTCATACATATATAGCAATAGTTACAGTAACCCCCTATGTTTGGCCCATTGTTTCCCTATACCGGCAGCCTATCTCCAGATATCTTGCACAAACAGGTTGCAAGGTATGGCTGTAGCACACAACACCCTGGACTGGAGTACAACTATCCCTGGAATGATTCCCACACTTACTATAGAAGGTCATACTGAGCATGCTCCTACACTCAGAAAAGTGAAGCCCATGTCTGAAACTACATCAGACTATATGTATCTCTGTATTGTGCAAATGTCTTTGCATACACACAGCTATGTAAACCTAACTTTCTCCACACACACACATCAGACAGGATCACCCACAGCCAGCTGTAGGTGGCACATATGTAGTATATCTGCATCTGTTGTGTGTGATACACATACACATATATATGGGCAACATTTTACAATATGTTAAGCATACACACACACATAGACATGGGGAAGAGAGGGATAGACAGTGATAGAATGAGACACACAGGAAGACACAGACAGTGAGTCATACACAGAGATACCCTGAATGGCATAGAGTGATGTAAAGTGATGTAGTTGTAAACACTGGTATGTGCCAGCATGAATATGAGATTCACTGTCTGATGGTACTGAGGTGGGGGTTGGAATATCACATCACCTACCTTTGTGTGTGTGTGTGTGTGTGTGTGTGTGTGTGTGTGTGTGTGTGTGTGTGTGTGTGTGTCTGTGTGCGCGCGTGTCTGTAGGTCTAAGTATTATGATGCCTTACCAACCCAGTACACTTCCCATTGCTCTACTTTACAACATCTGCCAGTGTCATTCACCTTAGAAGTACATTTGGACTGGCTTCAGTTCTGTAAGCTCTATAGCACATGTGATAACTGCATAACACTATCGTACAAATTGCTAGATAAGAAGTGGTTCTAACCACAGTCCTGGCATAAGTAACAGTGTGTGTGTGTGTGTGTGTGTGTGTGTGTGTGTGTGTGTGTGTGTGTGTGTGTGTGTGTGTTTAGGAATAAGTGTTTTAGCCCATTCCCACCCAGTACACCTCCCATTGCCCTACTTCACAAGATCTGCTGATGTCATTCACTGTAGAAGTACTGCTGGACTAGCCTCTGTTCTATAAGCTCTGTGGTATGTGCAATAACTGCATAACACTATAGTACAAATAACTATTTAGGTAGGGGTTCTAATCTCAGTCCCGGCAAATGTAAAAGTGTGTCTTTGTAGGTTAAAGATTTTGAGCCTCTTCATACCCAGTATAGGTCTTATTGCCCTACTTTAGCAGTCCTGCTGATATCAGCCACCTTAGATACACCTTTGGGCAGCCCTCAACATAATAAGCTCTGTGGCCCAAATAAGTAGGGGTTCTAATCTCATTCCTGACAAATGTAAAAGTAAGTGTGTGTGTGTGTGTGTGTGTGTGTGTGTGTGTGTGTGTGTGTGTTTGTAGGTTAAAGTTTTTGCACACATTCACAACCAGTACACTTCCCATTGCCCTACTTTAGCAGTCCTGCTGATGTCAGTCAACTTAGAAGCACCTTTGGGGAACCCAGGGAAGCCACATCCCTATAAGCTCTGTGGCATGTGCAATAACTGTGTAACATTATAATACAAATAACTAGTTAGGTAGGAGTTCTAATCTCAGTCCTGGCAAATGTAAAAGTGTGTGTTTGTAGGTTAAAGATTTTGAGCCCATTCACACCCAGTACACTTCCCATTGCCCTACTTTCACAGTCCTGCTGATGTCAGTCACCTTAGAAGCACATTTGGGCAGATTTCAACTGGGTAAGGTTTATGGTGCATGTGATAATTGCGTAACACTATTGTACAAATAACTAATGAGGCAGGGGTTCTGATCTCAGTTCTGGAAAATGTAAAAGTGTGCTTGTGTGTGTGCTTGTAGGTTAAAGTTTTTGAGCCCATTCACAACCAGTACACTTCCCATTGCCCTAATTTAGCAGTCCTGCTGATGTCAGTCACCTTAGAAGCACCTTTGGGCAGCCCTCAGTTGTATACGTTCTGTGGCTCATGTGAGTGTGTGTATCTGTGTGTATATGTATGGGTTGAAGTATTTTGTGGCCTCTCTCACCCAGTACAATACCCACTGCCATATTTTACAAGGGCCTGTGATGTTCCTCACCTTAGAAGTACCTTGGGACAACCTTCACCTTGTAAGCTCAATGGTGTGTGCGATAAATGCATAACACTGAAGTAGCACTAACTAGACAGGTAGGGCCTCTAATCTAGGTCCTGGCAAATGTGTGTGTGTGAGCATGTGTCTGTGTGTGAACCATATCCATTGGGGGTCAGTTTTGGAATTATTTGCTGATGCCCACACAGTACACATCCCAATGTCCACTTTACAAGGCCCACTGTTGTCATCCACTGAAGATGTAGCTGTAGACACGCTGTAGCCCTATAGGTTTTGTGCCACATGCAATAATCATGTAACAGTATGGAATAAATAGTGTGATAGGTGGCCCTTCTTATCTTTGGATACCATTCCTCACTCAGGAAACATAGACAAACACACTCAGCTAGGCATCAACCCCTATATCACTAGGTAGCTTGCAAACTGGCTCACAGATAGAACCCACAGTGTGAAAACAGTGGACTCCATGTCAAACTGCCAACCAGTCATGAGTGGGGTCCCACAGGGCTTGTTCCTGACTCAGCCTGTGTTTGGGATCTACACCTCTGAAGTCCAGCCCAACACGAATGGACTCTGGCTGACAATGTTCACAGACAACTGCAAGGTGGGTGCTAAAATTACCTCCCTACATGATGCTGACATCCTGCACAAAGGTCTCACTGAGACATATAACTGGTGTCAGATCCCTGGACTTTAGCTCAATGCCAGAAAATGTGCCACCATCTCCTTTGGGAACAAAATGGCTCCCAGGAATTACTACATTGATGGTAGTTCACTGAACACTGATGTTGTTATAAGAGAACTGGGGACAGAGGTTGACAGTGAGCTCTCTGTTGACCACCACAGTGCCACTGTGTTCAGAAAGTCCTATATGTCACATCTCCTGACTAAGGGTGTTGTATCCAGGAAGTAAGAGGTCATTGTCTCCCTGTTCTCTCCCTTATTTAAGCCAATCAATGAATGCAATATCCCATTTGGAATGTACTACACTGGACACCTGCAACAACTGGAGAGGTTGCAAAAGTACCTCACAAAGAGGATCCTAGGCCTTAAACACTTGCCCTATATGGACAGACTCCAATAACTCCAACTATTCTCTGTCTCATATGGGCTACTCTGAGGTGATCTCTGCCTGACTTACACAGTCATGTCTGACCCAGCTCTGTCAGAAATGCTACATCTGAAAAAAACAATCCATCCACACCACATGCCCCAGAGACCTCAACTCCATTTCCACAATCAAAAGAATATCCCGGAGGGACAGGTTCACAACCCAGAGACTGCCCAGGCTATGGAATAGACTTCACATATATGTCAAGCAGAGCACCTTACTGGCCATCTTCAAGAGAAATCTGGATGAGTGGATTGGGAGTAGAAATCACACCCTGGGGATCACTCCAGTGGCTATACTCATCAGACACACTGGGGACTATCGTCAGGTGGCACAATGCCAGGTATCCCCATGGGCTAGGCTTGTAAAGGTTCCGTGACCATTTACCTAGTACACACTTATGCAACTATGAATCTACAGATCTCAGTATTGGTTAATGTGTGTGTGCATTAGTGTGTATAAAAGTGTTTGTGAGTCTGTAAACATGTGGGTGAAAGTAGTTTGAGGCCCTTCTCTCCATGTACACCTACCATTGCCATACCTTACAAGGGCTGGTGATGTTATTCACTATATATGTACCTTGGGACACTCTTCACCCTATAAGCTCTGTGGTGTGTGGGTAACTGCATAACCCTATTGTTCCAATGATTACATAGGTAGGGGTTCTAATCTGAATCCTGGCAAATGTGTGTTTGTAAGTGTGTATACGTGTAGGATACAGCATTTTGAGACATCACTCTCCCAGTACACTGCAAATTGCCATACTTTACAAGGGCTGGTGATGTTGTTCACCTTAGGAGAACTGTGGGGCATTCTTCACACTATAAGCTCCATGGTGTGTGCTATAAATGCATTATACTGTATTAGCAAAAACTAGATAGGCAGGAGTTCTAATCTCAGTCCTGGCAAATGTGGGTGAGTGAGTGAGTGCGAGAACTGTATCCTGTGTATGTGCCTGAGTGCCAACTACTTCCATTGTGGGGGTGGGTTTTCCATTTTTAGGCCATCATACTCCCAGTACACATCCCGAGGTCAACTTTACAAGGCCCGGTGTCTTCATCAACCATAGAGGTATCTATTGACACTCTTCAGCCCAATAAGCCCTGTGCTGTGTGCAAGAACTATGTAATAGTATGGACTGACTAACATGATAGGCAGGGCTGCTAATCTCAGTCCTGGCAAATGTGTGTATGAGTGTATTTGTGTGTATAAGTGTGTATAACCATAGGTTCAAGTATATTGGGTCCATTCTCACCCAGTAAATCACCCATTGCTATAATTTACAAGGCCTGGTGATGTTGGTGTTGTTCACCTTTGAATTACCTTGGTAGTCTCTTCACCCTGTAAGCTTTGTGACGCATGCAATAAAGGCATAACACTGTATTAGTAGCAACTATATAGGGGTACTAATCTCAGTCCTGGCCAGAGTGTGTGTGTGTGTGTGTGTGTGTGTGTGTGTGTGTGTGTGTGTGTGTGTGTGTGTGTGTGTGTGTGTGTGTGTGTGTGTGAACTATATCCATTGGTTGGCTGTGGTTTACAACTTTAGGCCATGGTACTTCCAGTACACATCCCAAAGTCCACTTTACAAAGGCCACTGTTCACATCCACCATAGAGGTATTTGTGGGCACTCTTCAGCCCTATAAGCCCTGTGCCATGTGCAACAATTATGTAACAGTATTGAATGAATAACATGATAGGCAGGGCTGCTAATACCAGTACTGGCAATTGTGTGTGCATTGGTGTGCAGAGCAGTGTTTGTAAGCATGTAGACTTGTAGGTGACAGTCTAATGAGTCCTTCCACACTGAGTACATACCCCATTGTCATACTTCACAAGGCCATGTGATGTTATTCACTAGGTACCTTGGAACAGTCATCACACTATTAGTTCTGTATCACCTATAATAATTGCATAACACTGTAGTACCATTAACTAGATGGGTAAGGGTTCCAAAACCAACACTGGCAACTGTGATCCTGTGTGTGTGTGTGTGTGTGTGTGTGTGTGTGTGTGTGTGTGTGTGTGTGCGTGTGCGTGTGTGCGTGTGTGCATGTGCGTGTGTGTGTGTGTGAGTGCGTGTGTGTCACTGTGTGTGTGGGAACAGTATTCTCTGTGTGTTTGGTCAACACAACATCCTCTGGGGTTGTGGGTTTTACCAATCTGAGGTCTGTTCCACCCACTACACTTACCATTGTCCACTTCACAAGGGCTGCTGAAGTCAACCACCATAGACTTACCTGTAAACACCCCTCAGCCCTATAAGCTCTGTGGCACATGCAATAACTGTTACACAGACCTGGTAAATGTGTACATATACAGCTGTACCTTGGCTCTGACATGATGGATGTGTTACCACTCTGCCACACTCCTAATTGCCAGTTTTCAAGGCCACCTCCTGCTGACACACAGACACCTAGAACAGAAACAGAATACTGCATGTAAGACTATGTTCAGTCAGTGTTACTAACACCAGTAATGCATCATGGCTGAAAAGGTATACACAGTCTGAAGTGTACCCATTACAAATGCCAGCTGACAGCACCTTACACAGTATTACATAGCTAAACTGTACTTAATTCACCTTGTGCATCAGAACCATATTAGCATGCCCCTGCATCGATGGTATGTATGACAGGGATGTGGCATAGGTATCATCATATGCACAGGGTGTTGTGTGGGTTTGCCAGAGGCCCAGCCTGGGCCATATGGTTGACGTTATGTGTGTGTGTTTGGAGGGGTGTTCTATGAATGGGCAGTGCAGAGTTGGTGTGCGTGTGTCTGGAGGTGACCTGGCTGTGATGGTGATGTGTGTGTGTGTGTGTGTGTGTGTGTGTGTGTGTGTGTGTGTGTGTGTGTGTGTGTGTGTGTGTGTGTGTGTGTGTGTGTGTGTGTGTGTGTGTGTGTGTGTGTGTGTGTGTGTGTGTGTGTGTGTGTGTGTGTGTGTGTGTGTGTGTGTGCGTTTGTGTGTGTGTGTGTGTATGTGTGTATGTATATATATATATATATATATATATATATATATATATATATATATATATATACATACACAGTTATGCCATGTGGCTGCCCTACACAGGGGTATGTTGGACAGCTCTAGACAATACATGGCAGGGTGTACAGTTGACCATCTCTGGCCACGGACATGAGTACTGGTCCTGCCAGGAGTCTCACTGACACCACCAGGCCCAAGGCCAGATGCAGTACTGCTTCCCGATGGTGACTGCTGACTGCTGGATCCATGTCCCTGATGGGACCAGCCAGGACCATGTGCCCTTGGCCTGTGCCACTGTGGTGTGGACAGCATCCCCCCAGTAGTGTTGGTGGTACTGCCACTACGGGAGTGTGAAGGTGCACGGCCCTGTATACTCTCAGCTGATCTTGGTGCTGACCTACATCCATGTGGCCAATTACCATTTCCCACCACATGATCTAGAGCAGACATACCATGGTCAAGAACTGCCAAGAACTCACCCCACCATCTATTCATGACCTCAGTATTTTGTTGTGTGGCCTCAACAAGGTCATGTATTTTGCCACGTAAGCCAGAAAGAGTTGCATCCAAGACCCTGAGTATTTGTCTGGGGTTGCATTCACTATGTGCCTGTGCATCCATAACAGCCCAAACATGCATCTGGTGACACCTGCTGTGGCAGGTGCAACAGCGGCTTGATGGGCAGCAATCCTACAATTACCCCTGTCCATCCACCTGTGTGGGACCTCGCCTGCACTCTGGCTATGTCTAGTGGCTACACTCACACTTGCCATAGTCACCACAGTAACCTGTTCCATGCCACCACCTGCCAACTGTTCATTACCTGTGGCTGCTGGGGATGGTGTATGTGCGGGCATTGTGACTGTGTGCAGGGACATTGTGGATGACTGTGGGATACTAAACAATGGGAATGATTCTGCCCCTGACAACCCCACCTGTGCCCCACTATGACCACCATTATTGTCAGAGTTTGCTGAGACACTGATATCAGATTCTGAGTGGGAGGGACCATGACCACCATGTCCACCTGTGAGGGGAAGATGACACATGTAAATTAATACCTGTACTATAAGGTTTGCTGGTACACACACACACACACACACACACACACACACACACACACACACATGGATGCACACAGACACACACACACACAGACACAAACAGATGAGGTGGCACAAAGGCATTACACAGACCTCACAATAGCCAACTGATGAAATTTACGACATAGTCAGACTACAACATACACACTCTAGACAGGCCCTCAACATCATGTAGTGCAGCCTTTTCCACTTAATGTTACTACTAATATACACTTCTGGGATATGTGAGTAGTGTTAGTAGGTGATGGACGTTCACCTAGTGCACACTGCGGCCATGTACACATTATTGCTATTCACCTGTATAGCACAGTGGCAACTCCTATAGAGCATACCTCTCAACTGTACAGAGTTTCGACGAATGACTAGATGTGTGGCTCATATTTTTGTTCTGTCCCTCAGAAATCCTGTGTTTGACACATTACTGGGATGATCTGAGGATTGGCGTCACTATTTAATGACATAATTTGAGTTTCACACTTCAAAACCTGCAGTAAATGTATGTTAAAACAAACCCGGTTTGTCTAACAACCTTCTAAGCTTACAGTGGATATAATAGGTGTACATACCCCTGTTAACATGCCAAGTCTTTCTGATATATAACATGAGACCACAAAAATCATGTCATAATTTTTTCCACCTTTAATGTGACCTATAACCTGTGCAATCCAATTGAAGAACAAACACATCAGTTAGGGGTAACATACAGAAAATAAAATACATGCAATAGGCTGGTTGCCTGACTGTGCACACCCTTAAACTAATAGTTTGTTAAAGTACATTTTGATTTAATTACAGTAGTAAATCCTCTTGGGAAGGTTTCTATCAGTATAGCACATCTTGACTTAACAATATTTGCACACTCTTCTTTTGCAAAAGGCCTTCAACTCTGCCAAATTGCGAGGGCATCTCTTGTGCACATCCCTCTTCAGGGCACCCCACAGATTTTCTATTGGATGCAGGTGTGGACTCTGGCTGTGCCATTCCAAAACATTGATAGTCTTCTGGTGAAGCCATTCTTTCTCTGATTTGGATATATGGTTTGGGACATTGTCATCTGGAAAGTGAGATTCCTCTTCACCTATAGCTTCCTAGCAGACACCTGAAGATTTGGGGCAAAAAAGGACTGGTATTTGGAACTGTTTATAATCCCCTACACCTTGGCTAAAGGCCCATTTCCAGCTTATGAACAGCAACCCCAAAGCAGGACACTGCCATCACCATGCTTCACTGTAGGGTTGGTGTTCTTTTGGTGATGCACAGTGTTGTTATTGCACCAAACAAACCATTTGGAATTGTGGTCAAACAGTGCAAACTGGTCTCACTACACTATAACACATTTTCCCACATGCTTTTTGAAACCTGATGTATTGTTCTTGAGAATTCAGCTAGACCTGGATGTTGTTCTGTGTGAGAAAAGGCTTCCATCTTCCACCTCTACCCCATAGGCCAGACATGTGGAGAATATGGGAGATCACTGTCACATGTAGTACACAACCAGTACCTGCCAGAGATTCCTGCAACTCCATTAGTGTTGCTGTAAGTCTCCTGGCAGCCTCCCTGACCAGTTTAAGTCTTGTCTTTCAACACATTTGGAGGGATGTCCACATCTTTGCAATGTCACTTATGCCCCATTTTTTTCACCACCTTTTGATGACTGTTGTCACTGTGTTCCATGGTATAAGCAATGCTGTGGAAATGTTGTTGTACCCTTTTCTGGGCTTATATCTTTCAACAATGACATCCCTTTGATGCTTTGTAAGCTCTATACAAACCATGGCTGTTGCTGTAGCAGGCAACTGGGTAAATGTCAGGAAATTCCTAGTAGGACAGCTGACCGTTATTTGGTGTTAATCAAAGAGTCTCTGTAATTGATGGCAGGTGTGTACCCAAGAAGACATAATGCTGTAATTATATCAAAAGCTGCTTCAACACAGTATTAGCTTCAGCCTGTGCACACTTATGCATCTAGCTTATTGCACATTTTTTATTTGCCATAATTATTCCCCTAACAGATCTGTTTGTTTTACAATTGAATTGTACAGGTTATAGGTCACATTAAAGGTTGGAAGAGTTTGGAAATGTTTTATAGTGGTCTCATTTTTGTATATCACAAATACCTGGCATTTTAACAGGGATGTGTACACCTTTTATATGCACTGTATAAGACTAATTTTTAAAATATGTCCCTAGCTTTTCTGCTCTGCCCCACATTTTGTCAGTCTTTCTCCAGATCTCTTGCAATGACAGGTTGTGAAGTATACTACTAATATGTTACATCTCCTGCAACTAGGGCCCTGTGATGACTACTGTGATGCAATGCAGTTAACCCCACCACAAGTGAACATGCACATATTGCAATATGGCTGAGAGTAACAGTTGTGTGCATGCTAACATGCATGACCTTAATATGCCTGGGGTACTGGTGAACCACAACAAGACAATCCCATGCTCACTGGCTTCAGGATGCTGTCTCACATACAGACCAGAGGCACCTATGTAATTGTGGGGGAGAAGTCTTGTCAGGCTCACATGTGGCATTGGTACAAGATGAATGTTACTTTTCTGCACATGTACAGTACAAGTTCTGATAGTACACAATTTGCTGTCCTTAATCACAGATGTGCACTTGTGTGCATTAGAAACCCCCACCCACAAATGCAGTGTGACCTGACATCTGCATCTAGATACTCTACAGAATCCAGAATGACTGCTACAATGTTCAATTGATGTGTACTGGGGCCTCACCTGGATGTTACTTGCTTGCTGCCTGGGTGCCACCCATCTCCACGACTTGTGTTTCTTGGCTTGGCTGGTGTGTGAGCATATGCCTGAGTTCATGTAGGAAGCAGACAGGGATGTTATCAGTTCCCATGGAGACTTACTTTTGTTGGCTTTGATTAGGCGGCATGCACCTGCTCCCTAATGATGACAGAAGGGGTGTGGGTGCTGTTCATATCCACTTATACTGATGATGGGACAGGGGGATGATGTATGGTGAATGATTATGTGGTTTGTGTATTGCTGCTGTCCAGCAAAGGGAATAACTCTACCTTGGTGGAGGCAGGTTTTACAAGTAAGGTATTGCTGAGTCCATACTGCTACGTAGGTGTTCATATAGCTGTTAGTAGTAGGCATGGACACAAGGTCATAACACAGTTGGACACCTCTCCAGTTTCAACCTGACAATCATGCTTATCCTAGTACCCATGTCTGTGTCAGGGCAATGCAACAAACAGTAGCTGTAGAACATCATGTCTGTTGGATGCACAGAATCTAAGAATACACACGTGTACAACATGTACAGCTTATTTACCTGATGTATTGCACCCCATATCTGTTGTTATGAGGCTTCCAGGTACATCTACTCATACATACAGCAAACAATATGTGCAGCAAACAATGAGCAAAGGGGAATACAAATATAAGAAAGAATAAAATCTGCCATTGCAGACTAGTAAGAAGCATACAACTGCTACCTGTGGTGTACTCCTACACATAGTTTTTCTTGGAGAAACCTTCCAGTCCTTGAACAAGGGTGCCTGTATGTTTACCTTATTTCCTTGGTTGTCCTTTGATAATTAGCTAGGTTTAGCAGAGTGCCTTGGATTCTGCCCTGCTACGTTAAATTCCAATTGATGGTTTCCCTCCCTTTCCCCACCCTCCCCAAGTTATTGCTCAGTTACAACACACCAAAGGTTTTAAAAACCCTGGATACCATATGTGCTCTAATTGCAGCTGAAAGACCTCCAGATGTAGCATCTCTAGTAAGTGTCCCTGGACTAGCTGATATTTTCTTTTAGCTAAGTTCTATCTGGAAGGTGTAGCACCTTTATACCTATCCAAACAACCACACCCCCTCACTTCCTCCCAAACCCCCCACCCCTCTGCTTCCAGTTTTCATACTACCTCCTTACTTTGCTCCTCCCAACACTTACCTACTATCCACTATCAAAGACTACTATACCTTACTCCCACTCCTTCCTCTCAACCTCTGTTCTACATCCCATAAAGTGACATGTCTCTTACAACTCAAACTATACTCTTACCTTCTCTACTCCTTATACTCTATCACCTCACCTCCTATCACTTACAATTACCAACTTTCTATTTCCATCCCTCAAACACCACTCTTAATTCAAGTACTACACCACAACCCTATCTACTAATTTGTCCCTCCATCGTTCCCCCCCCACCACACCCATTCCTAAAATAAAAATATCTCCCCTTCCACTTTAAAACAAAAAAAAGTCTACTTACTCAAATTAAAACCCCATTACGAACCTCTACTTCTATCTGGTGACATTCATCCTAACCCAGGCCCTACAGACACTACCCTGAACAATAACCCCACTGTATCTAAACCTGCCAACCCCTCCAACCCACAAAAACAAGTACAATTTTGCTCTATCAATGTTAGGAGCCTTGTAAATAAAGTTCATGAACTCCATGCTTGGATAGCTAACTATATTCCTGACATAGTTACCCTAACTGAAACATGGTTAAAACCACACCATATGGACAGTGTAATCATCCCTCCTGGCTATAATATCCTTAGATTAGATCGACCTAAAAGAAAAGGAGGAGGAGTCTCCATACTCTACTCCAATTGCCTCTCCCAAATCAGTCCCACACTAGACTTACCCTCCTTCTCACCAGCTGAACTCCTACTGACCAACTGACCAACTTCAAACTTAACAGTTTTAACACCATAACTGTCACAGCAATCTATATTCCCCCTGGTGATAATATTAACATACTTGAGAACATTCTATCTCACCTCTCACATACCATCCACAATGAAATAATTATACTGGGAGATGTAAATATTGATTGGCTTACAATACAAGCTCCCAACACTACTTCCTGTATAAACCTACATTGGTTTGAGCAGATAATCACAACCCCAACCTCAATTAATAAATCTCACCTACCTAGCTCTCTTCTTGACTGGATATTGGTCTCCCACCCTCAAAACTATAATAACTCCCAAACCCTTCCATATGCCCTCAGCGACCACTGCCCTATAACAGTTACTAGACATACTCCCCACCTTACCAAATCTAACAAATTTATTACCACCCACTCACTTTCTCATTTCTGTCCTAACTCCTTTATTCACCAACTCTCCAAAATTAACTGATCTTACTTCACCACTCTTCCTTTAGATGAAGCTGTCCACTCCTTCAACACTACATTCCTAAAAATTCTTAACTCCCTTGCTCCTCTTTGCACAATTAGAATCAAATCTAATACTGCTCCCTGGCTCACTAAATCTACCAGAACCCTCATGAAAGACTGGGATAGGATTTGGAAAATGTGGACTAAAACTAGGACCCCTTCTCTTCTTCCAAAATATAAAGAACTCAGAAATAAAATAAAAAAAAAATCATCCATTATGACAAAATAAACTTCTATGCCAACCCTCCATCTACTCTTAAATCAGACCCACAGAAATTCTGGAGCTCTATTAAATAGAATCTTCATCCAGGAATCCCTTCCTCTCCAAACCCATGTCCCAGTGCAACACCTGAAGACATAGCCAACAAATTTCACAATCATTTTAGAAACTCAATAACCTCCATAATAAATTCTCTCCCCCAGGGAAACAACACTAGCACCCCCACAAACTCTATACCTCTTCCAAACCCTCCTAACTCCTTCTCTCTAAAAGCAGTACCAACTAACTATGTAAAGTCATTACTCTCTAAACTTAAACCTTGATCCCCATCTGTTGACAAGATACCCTCTTACTTCCTGCAGATTGTCTCTGAACCTCTTGCCTATCCTGTATCCATCTTAATAAACCGATCCATTTCTGAATACTATGTCCCCACTGTATAGAAGAATTTCTTTACCCATTCACAAAGGGGGCAACTCCTCAGACATATCCAACTTCAGACCGATTGCCATATTCTCTCCACTCTCAAAAATCCTAGAGAAATGCATTCACAAGCAGGTAATGAATTGCCTTCACCAAGAAAACCTTCTCACACCCACACAGCATGGTTTATGTCCCAAGCATAGTGCAACAACTGCACTCATATCATTCATCAACATAGTCTCCCTAACTCGTGATAACAATAAACTTGTCTCATGCCTATTCCTTGACCTTTCGATTTTGACACTGTCTCTCACCCACTCCTTCTAGATAAACTCACTAACTTACATTTCTCTCCCCCTACTATCTCCTGGTTCTCCAGCTATCTCTCTATCCACCAGCAATCAGTTAAATGGCTCTCTGCATTATTCTCCCCTCTCACTGTACAAATGGGAGTCCCCCAAGGGTCCATACTTGGACCACTACTCTTTAATATTTTCACCAACTTGCTCTACTCCTTTTGTCCCCAGTCATCTCTTGTGCAATATGCTGATGTCTCATCTGTTATAACTATTGCTGACAACCCAACTGACCTCCACTCAACTAACCAGGCATCCTTCCACACCATTGAGACTTGACTTAGTGATAACAAACTAATACTTAATCCAAAAAAAAAACTAAGCTCCTACTCTTCCTCCCTAAAAACATCACCACACTCAAAAGTACATTTACCATCTTATCCTGCAACAACACTATCATCTCAGCTGAATCTAGTACTAAATTGCTAGGTGTTACAATAGATGATCAGCTTAAGTTTGATCTCCATATTATTAACTCTGTAAAAAGAACTCATCAGAAATGTAGACACCTTTTCCGTAGCAAGAAATAATTAACTAACACTGCCTGAATAACTCTCTCCCAGGATTTATTACACCCAACACTCCTCTACAGCTGCCACATATTCACAAACCTAAATTCTACACTTATTTTCAAGTTTGAAACTACCTATAATAAGATCACCAGATTTGCAGCTAACCAAACCTACAAGTCACACCACTGCTTAGCGCTATAGCAAATAGACTGGCTAGAATTCCCTCAGCTGCTCCAGCTATACCAACAACAAATCATCCACTCTATCCTCTGTCTACCCTCCTTCTGCCCCATCCTCTCCACTATCATATCCAAATATTCCCCTGCTAGGATGCTACACAGCTCAAATCAAGATTTATTAGACATCTACAAACCCAAAACCAAAATAGGCTGTCTTCTCTATAACTATAACCTGGCTACATCCTGGAACCAACTCCTCATGGAAATAAAATCCCTCCAGCATAGCAAAAGTTTCAAATTAGCCACAAGGAAATACCTAAAAACAAAGTGGTCTTGCCACTGTAGCCAACCACCCTGGAACCACCATCCTTTCACCTATTTCAGCACCTCACTCTTAATGCATCTCTAACACTATTCCCCTGCCTCTTCTACCTCTTCCCTTCCTCTGTCTCCAACCACTCTTAATTCTTACAGTCAAAAAACAACCTACCTGTCTAATCTATCTCCTATACGTCCCCTACATCTCCTACTAGCCATTCTTACTTTCCTTTCTTGTTTCCAAACTCCTATACCACTAGATCCTACCCACTTTAAATAAGCATCTGCTAAATATTAACTCATTTTGCTCTAAGCAGCTTAAATAATATTGTAACGAGTCACATTTTCTTCTGTCAATTGTTTAAAACCTTGTTTGTAACAACTCACATACTTGTTTGCCAGTTGTTAATACTCTGTATAATTGAATTGCCTGAGGAACTTTTTTTCTCTCCAGGTCTCTGTTTGTAAGATTGTTACTACTATGTTACTAAAATTTAATAAATTGTTTTCTAGTCCTGAGGAGCTTTTCTCCCTGGGTCTCTGTTGAAAATGATCCAAAACCTCAGCCAGACTAACCCGGTTAACAAATGTAAAATAAAATAAATAAAAATAAATAATATACATGTGCACAGGTAATACCTGATATACATTTGTGGTCTATGTCAGTATGGCACACTGTATTTACACTCTTGCTGCTCAGTCATACCTCTCAACCTGTTAGAGCAGGACATCTGGAGGACACCACACATACATCAGGGGCAATGGCCCAAAATTATTGACACTTTCTTAATATTGCTGTAACACAATTAAGTAATTTGATAGAGCAGTAGCCTATGCATTCACAGAAATACCCTGGAGGATGTCCTACACCTATATGTTCCAATGTCAGTCTTCACAGATTTGCCAATGATTTGGCAGACATAACACAACTCTATGAGTAAATGACTACAAATATGAGGCACATATATGGTCTGTGTGCATAATACTGGACAGTTAAATGGTATGAGCTCTGTATATCACATGCAGTTCAACACACACGTCTGCGACAGTAGTTTACTATGCAAATACCCTGGATAGGTCTCTCAATTTTGTGAGACAAACATGTATATCATAGTTGTATTCACAAGCAACATATGGATATCTATGTCATTCCAGTAGCTGGTCTAGCAGTGTCACAGTCAGTGTTCAACAGACACTCCAGTAGTAGTCATATACGAGTCATTCCTTCCTGGTGTGACTCAGGGGCCTGAGCTGTGATCTATGTCACTGCAGACAGACCCAGATGTTATGGCTGTAGGTGGTGATCAGCAATATGTCAGTGCAGCAAGTCTTGTTGAGATGTATTTGATTAACATCCTATATCCTATTATTGCATAGCCTCTACTGCATTCCATTACATGCTTACTTGTTTGACATGCCTTTTTTGTTTCCCAAGTATTGTCGGTTTGGATTCCAATTACTGTTTCTGTCTATGTGTGTGTGTGTGTCTCTCTCTCTCTCTCTCTCTGTCTACCTATGTAGAGGTATAGATCTGTTTTGCATAGGCAGCAGCTTGCCTTTTGTAGGTAATGCTCATGAGCAGGTGATGGCCTGTACACCAGTTGGTGTCTCACACTTGCTAATTGCATGCAGAACAGTTGTGCTGTTATTCTTAGAACCAATACAATGGCAAGACACTCCTATAATTGAGTACTTCATGTGGGCTTTGCCCCTTTTCATTGCCTGTGAGGAAGACATCATGGAAGTGTCTGAACAACAGTATCACAGAGGGTAGTTGGAAATACCTCTCACAACAAAACATGTGGAGACAGCCCAACAAAATGGGGGAGAAGGTCCCAGACTTGGGGGCAAAATTTGAGTATTGCTGTTATACATTTGGATTCATGCTAGTTCAACAGGGTTTGTGTGGACATGGATATTATGCGTGGGTCTCAGTCTGACAGTGTTATGTAGTTGACATAACTCTTAACTGTAGGGCTGTCTGCAGAATGGCCAGAGATTTGACTCTTATGTTTGGTCTCTTCCTCCGACAGTTGTTCTTGGCAAATCAGTAGCATATCCTGGGTATTGCAGTCAGTAAATGCTAACTTTCATTTGTGTTCCTGACTTCATATCCCTCAGTTAAGATATGTTACAACAAACCCTGTAACACCAGAAACTTTATTAGTTTATAACAGCAATATTTCAATTATGTCCCTGTGTTGGGGCCTTTGTCCCACAATTATGTCAGGATTTGTCCAGATCTCATACAGTAAGAGGTTGATAGGTACAGTATATCATTAGTCACTGCCTTCCTTCCTGATATCATCCCAGTGATGTAGCAGAATGCCAGACATGTTATGAGGAAGGGGCCATTTATATGAGGACAGAGCCTGGACATTCTGTGGGAATCTGTACAGTCGATGGGTCTGTTTGTGTAGCAATTGTTAACAGACTGTCAGGATTGTGCAGCAGTGTAGTATGTAAATTTTTGTTGCGCTGTGTAGAGAGGGGGATACATGTAAGTGTCATGGCTCCTTTCCTATCTGTCTGTGCATGCTGCTCCAGTTTCTGCTGATCTATTGGCTGCATACATTTGTAGGGGCAGACTGAGACAAGTTCAGTACCACCGCAGGAGTCAGACTACACGGTGACTTGGGGCAGTATATGTAGGGGTAGTGTGTGAGTGTCAAACATGATATTTATGTTCACAAAGTCATTATACTCTACTGTTCATTTGGCTTAACAGTATGTCACTGTGACTGTGGTGAAAATGGTTGTGGGTATGCAGGCTCACACCGGTGACTGTTTTTCACTACTGTTACATCCCTGTAGTGCCTGATATTTTTGCAAATACATGTATAATTCCCCATAGCTGACTTGGGGAAGTGTTGTGTCAGTCTGACTT